>NC_133328.1:560496485-560728916 GCF_042186555.1 Aquarana catesbeiana
CATTCTAAGGCTTCAAAGAGAATTAAAAGAATAATAAACTGACGAGCGGGACAACCTTGTGGACCATACCTCTACCTTTCAACCCTTTTTCTTCTTTCTCTTTCCTTTTCTCCACCTTACGATTAAAGCTCATTATCAGAATTTATTTGACCTATATACACTCTACTTGTAAACAATATGTATAGTAGGTATAAATCATTTAAATACCTACAAAAGTAACTAAGGAAATGATATATATCTTTAATTTAGGTTTACGTGAACCCAATGTTTAATATTTGAAATTTCATGATATTTACCTATATAAACCCTACTGTAAAACAATGAGCTTACTTTATAGATCCTTGTAAACTTACTTTATGTATCTTTATGTATCTTTATAACATTGTATACTCAATAAACTTCTTTTGACAAGGAAAAATGAAACAAAGATAAATAATTTCAGAACTTTTTCCCCCTTTAATGTGACCTATAAACTGTTCAACTTAGTTGAACATCAAACTGAAATCTTTTAGGGGGGAAGTAAAAATAAAAAACTAAAATAATGTGGTTGCATAGATGTGTACACCCTCTTATAACTGGGGCTGTAGCTGTGTTCAGAATTAAGCAATCACAGCTTCCAAAGCATCAGAGGGATCCCATTGTTAAAAAAGTATCAGTCAGGAGAAGGGTACAAAAGAATTTCCAAGGCATTAGATATACCATGGAACACAGTGAAGACAGTCATCTTCCAGTGGAGAAAATATGGCACGACAGTGACATTACCAAGAACTGTACGTCCCTCCAAAATTGATGAAAAGATGAGAAGAAAACTGGTCAGGGAGGCTGCCAAGAAGCCTACAGCAACATTAAAGGAGACACAGGAATATCTGGCAAGTACTGTCTGTGTGGTATGGTATGTGACAACAATCTCCCGTATACTTCATATGTCTGGGCTATGGGGTAGAGTGGCAAGACCAAAGCCTTTTCTTACAATGAAATAAATTCAAGCCTGGCTAAATTTTGCAAAAACACATCTGAAGTCTCCCAAAAGCATGTGGGAAAATGTGTTCTGGTCTGATGAAACCAAGGTTGAACTGTTTGGCCATAATTCCAAAAGATATGTTTGGCGCAAAAACAACACTGCACATGACCAAAAAAATACCATACCCACCGTGAAGCATGGTGGTGGCAGCATCATGCTTTGGGGCTGTTTTTCTTCACCTGGAACAGGGGCCTTAGTCAAGGTATAGGGAATTATGAACAGTTCCAAATACCAGTCAGTATTGGCACAAAACCTTCAGGCTTCTGCAAGAAAGCTGAACATGAAGAGGAACTTCATCTTTCAGCATGACAACGACCCAAAGCACACATCCAAATCAACAAAGGAATGGCTTCACCAGAAGAAGATTAAAGTTTTGGAATGGCCCAGCCAGAGCCCAGACCTGAATCCGACACAGGACTGCACAGGAGATGCTTTCTCAATCTGACAGTTTTGGAGTGTCTTTGCAAAGAAGAGTGGGCAATATTGCCAAGTCAAGATGTGCCATTCTGATAGACTCATACCCAAAAAGACTGAGTGCTGTAATAAAATCAATAGGTGCTTCAACAAAGTATTAGTTTAAGGGTGTGCACACTTATGCAACCATATTATTTTAGTTTCTTATTTTTACTTCCCTCCACCGAAAAGATTTCAGTTTGTTGTTCAACTGAGTTGTACAGTTTATAGGTCACATTAAGACCCCTTTCACACCGAGGGCGTTTTGCAGGCGCTATAGCGTTAAAAATAGCGCCTGCAATCCGCCCTCAAACAGCTGCAGCATTGTCTCCAGTGTGAAAGCCCGAGGGCTTTCACACCGGAGCGCTGCGCTGGCAGGACGTCAGGAAAAGTCCTGCCAGCAGCTTCTTTGGAGCGGTGAAGGAGCGGTGTGTTTACCGCTCCTCCACCGCTGCTCCCCATTGAAATCAATGGGGCAGCGCTGGGATACCACCGGCAAAACGCTGCTATTGTGGCTCATTGCGGGTGGTTTTAACCCTTTCTTGGCCGCTAGCGGGGGGGGGGGTAAAAGCTAGGGGCCAAAATGCACCGCTAATCCGATGGTAAAACGCCGCTAATAATAGCGGCGTTTTACCGCCGACGCTATGGGCGACTCGGTGTGAAAGGGCGTTCTAAAGGTGGAAAAAGTCCTAAAATGATTTATCTTATTCTCATTTTCTGACGCATCATGGCAGCACACACACTGGGTTGTGACTCCGCCCCCACAACCTGATAGGACTGATTAGCTATAAGGTTTGAAGAGGAGCCCCCCACTGCATTCTCCTTTTTTTCCTCACCTGCTAGGACTTACCACTTCGCCCCAGCTAGGTTCAGCCTCTCCTAGTTGGAAGCCCTGACTGTTCAGTCTCTAAATGAGCTCTATGCAGGGACCCCACCCTGATGGTCTCAGGGGAGTTTCATTATCTTTTTACAAGCCTTAAACAGGCTTACATTACCATGCAGCGGCCTTCCATCTTTTACTCTTTATATGTTCACTCTATTTATTCTCTTTCCGTTTTATTTTACCTCATTTTCTTATCTGTTTCCTCTTTCCCCACTGCTGAGTCTTTTAGTCCTCCAGCCACCTTGACCTTCTCAAGATGGCATCCCTGATCGGCTCGTCGGCACGACCGGAAGTGATGCGTCTATCTCCTTTCGCCAGTATCTAAGATGGCGTCGGGTGCCGTGGATCGCTTCTGCGCATGCACGGTGCGTGTGTCACTTCCGCCGCGTTGGCGGTCTATTTAAAAAACTATGCTTATGCTGTATGACTGCACAGGTTATTGCTCTGTATCCAGAACGCTCACACTCTGCATTTGTCCACATCTCCTATTGCTGCCACCGCTTACTGACTACCTGCTGACCCGGTAAGACTTATCTTACTTCTCATGGCTGTTTTTTACATAGATGCTAATGCATGCTAAATATACTGTACTGAGCTTCACGGTGTTAACCCCTTCCATTCACAGATACACTCTATCTTTTGCTCATGGAGTCAGTAAGGTAAGAGGCATCATGTTTGGTAAGTAGTGAAGAGGAGTAAAAGAGAGCCATATCACTTTATCCTGATAGCCCTGGCAGGTCGTCAACATCATCTCAATCCAAACGGAAAGAGAGATCCCCTTCAAGACATTCACATTCTAGAAGAAGCCGGTCAAGGACTTCTTCCCACCATCACAGTAAAACATCATCCTCCCACCAATCACAACCCGACCACCATAACCAACCTGCAGCCAATGCCTGCTGGATTTGTGGAGCACAAGCCCTTCCTAACAAGTCAGCTTGCCAAACATGTGCTGAAGAAGCCACTAGGGAAACGGAATCGGATGCATTGGAAGTATCAAACATAATCAGAGAGTTGGTAAAAGAATCAATTCTGCAGGTATCAGCCACAGAGCCAGTTAGACCAGTGCAAAGCACATCAGCAACAGTCACCTGTGTACTGCAAGAATCAGACGACTCATCAGCAGAAGAGGAGTCTCCAGTGTCAGTTGGCTTTGATTTTGCTTTAATAGACCCCTTTGCGAAGTCAGTAGAAGAGGCAATTGGTTGGGAAGAATTAAAGGAATCACCCCGCAAGCTCAGAAAATATTTCCCTAACCTAAAAAGGGATCCAGAAACCTTTCCTTTTATCGATGAACTCGATGGACTCACAATAGGATAGCAAAGATATATCCTCTAAAGGAACCAGCCGTAAACCCTCTTATCACGGCACCTGTAGTAGATGCATCATTAATGCGTCTGGCCAGACATGTAACATTGCCAATAGAAGACGCAGTGACTTTCAGGGATGTCTTGGACCGTAAAATTGACCTCGATCTCAAAAAAGCCTATTCAGCAGCAGGAGGAGCATGCAGACCAGCTATCACATTAGCAGCAGTTGGCAGAGCAATTAGTAGCTGGACCTCTAATATTGAAAAACTACTGGCAGAAGCAGCTGATCAGGAGAGAATCGTATCTGCTTTACAGGAACTCAGCCTAGCAGGGGACTTCGTAGCCGAAGCGTCAGTAGATATAATAAGATCGGCAGCAAGGGCGATGTTGTCCTCAGTTATGTCCAGGAGAGCCTTATGGTTTAAGCCATGGGTAGCAGATACAGCTTCCAAATCAAACTAGTGCAAGATCCCATATGACGGAACCAACCTGTTCAGTCCTAAGTTAGACCTCGCCATCTCGGGTCTTATTCCATCTGACCGAAGACCAAAACAACAGAAAGTTCACCCCTTTAGATGCAATCTTCTTGAACGATACCGAGAAGCCAGATCATATAGACCAGGCAAGGAGTTCAAACGAAATTGGCGTAATACCCAATCATCTTTCTTGAGGACACAGAAGCCCAAAGCTCCTATTACAGGGGATCAGCAGAAGTCGTTTTAATGGCACGTCTGCCCAGCCTGTGTTAGTGGGAGCCAGGCTCAGCCTGTTTACACAGGTGTGGGTAGAACATATAAAAGATCCGTGGACAATATCCACAGTCCGCGAGGGCCACAAATGGAGTTTCAAGTACAGAAACCCCAGAGACCACTTCCTAGACACCCGACTACCATCATCTCTTCGAAAGCGAAAGCTTCTAATCAAATATGTACTAGAGTTACTGCAGAAACACGCGATTACAGAAGTTCCTCAACATCAGAAAGGCAAAGGCTTTTACTCTCCCCTTTTTCTTGTCAAGAAAAAGACAGAGGACCTGTGTCCGGTTCTAGACCTAAAGATCCTCAACAGAATGATACTAGTAGAATCTTTCAAAATGGAGAGTCTCCAATCTATTCTACTGGCAATAAATACAAGAGACGGGATGCTATCAATAGATTTATGCGACGCCTATCTCCATATTCCTATACACACAAGTTTTCAAAAATACCTTTGGTTTGCAATCGGGCAACGACATTTTCAATTTTGGAGTCTCCCGTTTGGGATATCTATGGCACCCAGAACATTCACAAAAATCCTGCTTCCAATCATAGCATACCTGAAAGAGAAAGGACTAAGAGTCCACCACTATCTCGACGATATCCTACTCTTGGCCAACAGCCAGCAGTTACTTCTCCAACATCAGGAAATACTAATATCCACATTACATCAATTTGGATGGATGATAAATTGGAAAAAAAGCAGTCTGGAACCAACCCAATCAATGATCTTTTTGGGAGCAGAACTCGACACCAATGAAAAAATGGGACATTTGGTCCAGAAAATAAAAAAACTAATGGAAGCAACACACCTATCTGCCAGAACATGTCTCAGCATATTGGGATCCATGTCTGCCACCTTTCCAATGGTCCGGTGGTCCCAGTGGCATACGAGGACATTCCAGATATCCTTCCTGAAACAATGGAATGGAACATCAATGAGTCAACGAATTTTCATCAACCAATCAGTGAAACAGTCTGCATGGTGGTGGACGCGTACCAGCAATCTAAAGCGTCATTGACATATTGTGCCCTCTCAGCCGGAAATAGTCACGTCGGACGCCAGCCTACAAGGTTGGGGAGCACATTAGCAGGATCAAGCGGTACAAGGCTGCTGGTTTTTCTGCCCTCTGGGCGTGGTATAGAACATTCTAGAACTAAGGGCGGCCTTTCAGGCTCTCCTAGCATTCAGGTCATCACTCACAGGAAGGAGTGTATTAGTACGCATGGACAATACGGTGGCAGTGAACTACATCCAGAGGCAAGGGGGTACCCGGAGCAGTGCTCTCATGCAGGAGGTACGTCCTATCCTCGACTGGGCTCAGATCCATTTGGAAGACCTGAAAGCAGTGTATGTCCCGGCAGTGCAGAACCAACTGGTGGACGATCTAAGCCGAACGTTCATCTCGAACAACGAATGGTCACTAAGTCAACAAGCCTTTTCCCTTCTAACACGCAAATGGGGAATTCCCAATATCGACTTGGCAGCAACTCCAATGAACAACAAGTGTGCCAAGTTCCTGGCGAGAGTTGCCTATCTAACAGCACTAGTGGTCGACTGTCTCCATCACCAGTGGAGGTTCCGCTTAGGTTACATATTCCCTCCAATTCCCTTAATAGCCAGATTCCTAGCCAGGCTGAGAAACTCAACATCCACGGTGATTGCGGTAATACCGTTTTGGCTTTTGCCGTGGTTCACAACCATCCTACAACTGAGTACAGAGAACCCGTTACTCCTTCCGATAACTCCAGACCTACTCTCACAGGGCCAGTTCCTACATCCAGCACCAGAAAGGTTACACCTAATGGCTTGGAAGTTGAAAGGGAGAGGCTTCTAGATCAAGGTTGCTCGCTAAAGGTGGTGGCCACCTTACAACTGGCAAGGAAGAAGTCTACAAATGGCACATATAACAGAATTTGGGAAAGATTCACTACGTTGGCACAAGAACAGTCCTGGGACCCACTTTCTCCTACAGTGTCACAAATTCTTGAATTTTTACATTTAGGCCTGGAGAAGGGGCTAAGTTCAAGCACCCTAAAGGTTCAAATATCTGCCTTATCGGCCATGATGGGAATCAAATGGGCCTTCAATCCTCTTATAATCCAATTTCAAAAAGCATGCTTGAAACTAAGACCGCCCAGAAAGCCAACCTTTCTGACCTGGGACTTAACAATAGTTCTGGAAGCCTTATCGAAAGAACCGTTTTTTCCTCTGGAGTCAGTGTCAGTATTGGATCTAACCCTCAAATTAACCTTCTTAGTAGCAATAACTTCTGCAAAAAGAGTGTCCGAGCTGCAAGCACTTTCACTAAAAGAGCCTCATTTGCGGTTCTATCCTGATAGAGTTGTATTAACACCATCTGAACAATTCATACCAAAAGTGGCATCTGCTTTCCACTTCAATCCAGAGATCAGTTTACCAGCTTTTCTCACTAACCAAGGGATTCCACATCCACTAGATATTAAATCACTAATTTCTTCATATCTGGAGGCCACAAAACCATTCAGGAAAACAGAAAACTTGCTAGTCATACCATACGGCCCTAGAAAAGGTCAGGCAGCTTCTTCAAGGACAATAGCATCTTGGCTAATTAAGATAATTAAAAAATCATATGCAATCCAGCTTCTTCCAATACCTAACGACCTAAAGGCGCATTCGACCAGGGCAGTGGCGACTTCTTGGGCAGCGTATTGTAGAGTGTCTACAGAAACGATCTGCAAAGCAGCAACTTGGTCTTCTAGAACCACGTTCATGTCTCACTACAGAATAGACCTGGCTCGTTTGACGACTGCTGAATTTGGGAGATCGATCATTAAAGCGAATTCTTCCATATCCTGTGAATAAAATAAAATCTTCTTGCAAAGCACCCACCCATGTAGCGAGTTATTTCCCAGTGTGTGTGCTGCCATGATGCGTCAGGAAAACGGAAAATTGTATACTCACCTTTCTGTAATTTTCCTTTCCTGACGCATCCCATGGCAGCACACAGATTCCCTCCCGTCTAAGGTGATAGATACTGAGAATGCAGCGGGGGGCTCTTCTTCAAAACTTATAGCTAATCAGTCCTATCGGGTTGTGGGGGCGGAGTCACAACCCAGTGTGTGTGCTGCCATGGGATGCGTCAGGAAAGGAAAATTACGGAAAGGTGAGTATACATTTTTCCGTTTTTTTTTTACATCACAGAAATCTGACATTTTAACAGGGGTGTGTAGACTTTTAATATCCACTGTATGTTCTGTGTTTTGATATTCCATTGTCTGTTGTGCCCATAATAGTCCCCTTTATTTATTTGGAGGGTATTCTTGCTTCTACTTCTACTTAACCACTTGACCTCTGAAAGATTTACCCTCTTTTATGACTAGGCCATTTTTTGCGATTTGGCACTGTGGTTACTTTGACTGACAATTTCGCAATCATGCGACGATGTACCCAAATAAAATGTATGTCTCTTTTTCCCCACAAATAGAGCTTTCTTTTGGTGGTATTTGATGACCTCTACAGTTTTTAATTTTTGCGCTATAAACAAAAAAAGACTGACAATTTTGAAAAAACAAAACAATTTTTTTTACTTTCTGCTTCAAAACTTCCAATAAAAAAATGTAAAAATCTAATTTCTTCATAAATTTAGGCCAATATGTATTCTGCTACATATTTTGGGTGAAAAAATCCAAATAAGCGTATAGTGATTGGTTTGCGCAAAAGTTATAGCGTCTACAAACTATGGGATACTTTCTGCTTTAAAACTTCCAATAAAAAAATGTAAAAATCTAATTTCTTCATAAATTTAGGCCAACATATATTCTGCTACATATTTTGGGTAAAAAAAATCCAAATAAGCGTATAGTGATTGGTTTGCGCAAAAGTAATAGCGTCTACAAACTATGGGATACTTTCTGCTTTAAAACATCCAATAAAAAAAAATTAAAAATCTAATTTTTTCATAAATTTAGACCAATTTGTATTCTGCTACATATTTAGGGTAAAAGAAATCCCCATAAGCGTATAGTGATTGGTTTGCACAAAAGTTATAGCGTCTACAAACTATGGGATACAGTGCCTTGAAAAGTATTCATACCCCTTGACATTTTCCAGATTTTGTCATGTTACAACCAAAAACATAAATGTATTTTATTGGGATTTTATATGATAGACCAACACAAATTGGCACATAATTGTGCATTAGAAGGAAAATGATAAATGGTTTTCAAATATTTTTACAAATAAATATCTAAAAAGTGCAGCATGCATTTGTATTCAGCCCCCTTTACTACGATACCCCTAACTAAAATCTATTGGAACCAATTGACTTCAGAAGTCACCTAATTAGTAAATAGAGTCCACCTGGGTGTAAATGAATCTCAGTATAAATATAGCTGTTCTGTGAAGCCCTCAGAGTTTTGTTAGAGAAGCTTAATGAACAAACAGCATCATAAAGGCCAAGGAACACACCAGACAGGTCAAGGATAAAGTTGTGGAGAAGTTTAAAGCAGGGTTAGGTTCTAAAAAAAATATCCCAAGCTTTCACCATCTCATGGAGCACTGTTCAATCCATCATCCGAAAATGGAATGCATATGGAACAATGGCAAACCTACCAAAACATGGCCGTCCACCTAAACTGACAGGCCAGGCAAGGAAAGCATTAATCAGAGAAGCAGCCGATAGACCCATGGTAACTCTGGAGGAGCTGCAGAGATCCATAGCTCAGGTGGCAGAATCTGTCCATAGGACAACTATTAGTTGTGCACTCCACAAATCTGACCCTTATGGAAGAGTTGCAAGAAGAAAGCCATTGTTGAAAGAAAACCATAAGAAGTCCATTTGCAGTTTGCAAGAAGCCATGTGGGGAACACAGCAAACATGTGGAAGAAGGTGCTCTGGACAGATGAGACCAAAATTGAACCTTTTGACCTAAAAGCAAAACGCTGTGTGTGGTGGAAAACTAACACTACACATCATCACATCATCCTGAACACACCATCCCAACTGTGAAACATGGTGGTGGCAGCATCATGTTGTGGGGATCATTTTCTTCAGCAGGGACAGGGAAGCTGCTCAGAGTTGATCAGCAGATAGATGGAGCCAAATATAGGGCACTCTTATACACACGGCCGGACTTTCCGACACAAAAAGTCTGATGGGAGCTTTTGGTCAGACATTCCGACCGTGCCCCATTGCACTTTTTCTGTGGGCATTTCCGACGGACTCAGATATAGAACATGTTCTAAATCTTTCCGTCGGAAATGCCGACGGAGTTTAGCCCGTTCGCGTGTACGCGGCATTGGAAGAAAACCTGTTATGCCGCGTACACACGGTCGGACTTTTCGTCTACAAAAGTCCAACGGACGCTGACGGACTAAAGCTGGCTGGTAATCCGATCGTGTGTGGGCTTCTCCGGACTTTCAACGGAATTTTTCAGCCTCAAATCCGACGGACTTTAGATTTGAAACATGCTTCAAATCTTTCCGACGGACTCGAGTCCGGTCGAAAAATCCGCTCGTCTGTATGCTAGTCTGACGGACAAAAACCCACGCTAGGGCAGCTATTGGCTACTGGCTATCAACTTCCTTATTTTAGTCCGGTGTACGTCATCACGTAAGAATTCGACGGACTTTTGTGTGATCGTGTGTAGGCAAGTCTGTTCGTTAGAAAGTCCGCCGCAAGTCCGTCGAAAGTCCGTCGAAAGTCTGTCGGACAGGCTGTCGGACTTTTGTAGCTGAAAAGTCCGACCGTGTGTACGCCCCATTAGAGTCTGCAAAAGGCTTGAGACTGGTGCGGAGGTTCACCTTCCAGCAGGACAACGACCATGAAAATACAGGCAGAGCTAATGGTTGAAAATAGAATGGTTAAGATGAAAGCATATTCATGTGTTAGAATGGCCCAGTCAAAGTCCAGACCTAAATCCAATTGAGAGTCTGTGGGAAGACTTGAAAATTGCTGTTCACAGACGCTTTCTATCCAATCTGACAGAGCTTGAGCTATTTTGCAAAGAAAAATGTGCAAAAATGTCACTCTCTAGATGTGCAAAGTTGGTAGAGACATCCCCAAAAATACTTGCAGCTGTAATTGCAGCGATACAAGATTTTCTCCAATAGACTTCAATGCATTTTGGCTCTAAGTTTGTGGGCTTTACTGTGAGTTTGCCAAACCCAGTTAAAACTGAACCTGGATAGTTTTGCTTATCCCTGGTCACAGTCCTGAAGCAAGCCTACCATAAATGAGTGTCAGAAAAATGTTAGAATTCCTCATTTCTGTATCTTTATCAGATGAGTTACTCAGAAAGCATCAAAACATCACATTACAGCCAGGGAACTAATATTCTCAGAGGAAAGCTTGGTAATGGCAGCCCCCATAATTTTTTCAGATGACCGACTCACTTTAAAGAGGAATTATTTCGCTTTGGCAGTCTCAATATTCTGCAGGCGGGGGGCTTATCGGAATCTGGAAGTCCCCTTTAACAAGGGGACCCCCAGATCCCGCCCCCCCTGTGTGAAATGGTAAGGGGGTACAAAAGTACCCCTACCATTTTACAAAAAAAGTGTCAAAAATGTTAAAAATGACAAGAGACAGTTTTTGACAATTCCTTTATTTAAATGCTTCTTCTTTCCATCATCTTTCTTCTATCTTCTTTCTTCTATTTTCCTTCAGTTTCTTCCTCCTTCTTCTTCTGGTCCTTCCTCCGATCCTCTGCTTCTTGCTTCAGTGTTCTTGTCCGGCATCTTCCTCCGCGGCGTCTTCTTCCCTACTTTGTTCTTGGGCCGCTCTGCATCCATGATGGGAGGCTCCCGCTGTGTGACGCTTCTCGTCTTCTGATGGTTCTTAAATAACGGAGGGTGGGGCCACCCAGTGACCCCGCCCCCCTCTGATGCACAGGGACTTGACGGGGACTTCCCTGTGGCTTTCCCCGTGATGTCAGAGGGGGGCGAGGTCAGCCGTTATGTAATGGGTGATCCCGCCCCTCTGATGTCACGGGGAAAGCCTCAGGGAAGTCCCCGTCAAGTCCCCGTGCGTCAGAGGGGGGAGGGGACAGTGGGTGGCCCCGCCCTCTGTTATTTAAGAACCGTCAGAAGACGAGAAGCGTCACACAGCGGGAGCCTCCCATCATGGATGCGGAGCAGCCGGAGAACAAAGAAGGGAAAAAGACACCACGGAGGAAGATGCCGGACGAGAACACCGGAGCAAGAAGCAGAGGATCGGAGGAAGGACCAGAAGAAGAAGAAGATGGAGGAAGAAACTGAAGGAAGATAGAAGAAAGAAGATGGAAAGAAGACGCATTTAAATAAAGTATTTGTCAAAAACTGTCTCTTGTCATTTTTAACATTTTTGAGACTTTTTTGTGAAATGATAGGGGTACTTTTGTACCCCCTTACCATTTCACACAGGGGGTGGCCGGGATCTGGGGGTCCCCTTGTTAAAAGGGGCTTCCAGATTCCAATAAGCCCCCCGCCCGCAGACCCCCACAACCACCGGGCAATGGTTGTAGGGATGAGGCCCTTGTCCTCATCAACATGGGGACAAGGTGCTTTGGGGGGGACCCCAAAGCACCCTCCCAATGTTGAGGGCAGGTGGCCTGGTACGGTTCAGGAGGGGGGGGGTCTCTCTCCCCCCCCCTCTTTTTCTGTGGCCTGCCAGGTTGCGTGCTCAGATAAGGGTCTGGTATGGATTTTTGGGGGTACTCCACGCCATTTTTTTTTATTTTGGCACAGGGTTCCCCTTAATATCCATACCAGACCTGAAGGGCCTGGTATGGAATTTAGGGGGACCCCCACGCCATTTTTAAAAAAATTTTGGTTCGGGGTTCCCCTGTGGGGAAATCCCATGCCGTTTTATGTGTATTGTCGACCGACAATTCATTAATAGCCGCAAGTAGTTTTAAATGACTTTTTTTCCTTTGAAATGTCATTTTGCTGTCAGACTGTTCTAAATACGGGAAACATGCGCCCCTTTACAGGCATACTATAGACACCCCCCCAGGTACGAAATTTAAAGGAATATTACACTTTTATTGTTTCACTTTAAGCATTATTAAAATCACTGCTCCCGAAAAAACGGCCATTTTTAAAACTTATTTTTGCATTGATCCATGTCCCCTGGGGCAGGACCCAGATCCCCAAACACTTTTTATGACAATAACTTGCATATAAGCCTTTAAAATGAGCACTTTTGATTATTTGTGTTCGAGTCCCATAGACTTTAACGGTGTTCGCGCGTTCGAACAAATTTTTTGCCTGTTCACATGTTCTGGTGCAAACCGAACAGGGGGGTGTTCGGCTCATCCCTACTGACCACCATTATATATACCATAGTCATTTGGCTCAATGTACCCTTTTAAACTTTGGAGAGGGTGTTTGCTAAGGGTCATAAGCTTGTGCCAAGCTCACCATTTTATGCACAGCAGGAACAACTCTACACATACAGAAGTAATTATAACAAGGTAGCCATATTTTATGCACTATTCACTGTTTCCTTGATTGCAAATATTGGCCGGTCTTTAAATGTAGACATAATTACAAGCCGTGACTTATTAATAATAATTTAATGATTGTCTGGGTGCAATAACGAGGCTAAATGTACTTGGACAAGATTTAATTTATACATTCCTGCTTACTTCTCATAAAGACTGATGAATCCAATTTAAACTGGTTGGTGTGATTTCACGGTAAGAATGTACAACATTGCATGTTTATTTAGGACTTGCCAGGGAGCAGGATGTAACTAGCAATTTCATCCCAAAAGTCTGTTTCCGGCTCATTTTTTTCCCCTTCTACAAAGAACTAGTTCCATACTCAGGTGTTTTGTTGCTATGGAAACCATTTTCCCAAAATGTACTTAAAATATAAAGGTTTTACCATGAATTGAACATGTAACCTGGAAGTTTGACTGTTTGCTGCCCTGTGTTAACGTAATGATAGCATGTGATAGAAAATATTGTAGCATCACCATAGTCACCCAGAGCTTGGCCATCGCTGTAGATAAACAATTGTTGCTAATTCACATAACAAACCAACAGCTGAATTCAATAAATCTTTGTAAAGTTGTGAGACTCCAGTTTACGAATGCCGGAATTCAATAATGACTCTGGGAGCTAATGTTGAAGTCCAAATTTACTTAAAAGCCCAATTAAATTTTCAGCGTAAATTTACTAAATACATTTCAGGTGCATCAAAACAAAAGATATACAAAGTCTAAAGGTTTGCTTTCTTTAAGGTGGAGTTCCACTGAAAAGTGCATCTCTCGCTTATACGCTTCCTCCCCCCCTCCAGTGCCACATTTGGCACCTCTCAGGGGGGAGGGGGGAACGGGGGACCTGTTTTTGACAGGTCCCCTTACCCACTTCTGGAGATGGGCCGCGGCCCCATCACCCGGAAGTTCGGCCTTCCTCCTCCTTCCCCCCCCACCGCCGGGTCAATGTGATAGCGCAGTAGGTAAAGGCCTCACTGCCTGATTTCCATACCAGGAATGGTGGCGGCAGCACTCAGGAGTCGATCCAAAGATCAGCTGGGGTGCCGACATCGTGGGCTCCCTGGACAGATAAGTGCCCTAATATTAAGTCAGCCACTACAGTATTTGTAGCGGCTGACTTTTCATTTTTTTCACCCAGGCTGGACCTCCTCTTTAAATTCTTGCTGCCCATGTAATGTACTGTATATGTACAGCTGCAGAGTAGGTGGGCCTTAACCACCTCAGTACCGCTCATAGTCATATGACGTCCCCAGGAGGGATCTTCCATCCTGGGCGGGCGTCATATGACGTCCTCGGCTTCCCGGCCATCTGGGGGTGCACGCGCGCGCCCACCGCATCATTCGGGAGCCGATGCGCTTGCCAGGCAGCCCGAGATGTCCACCGGACACCCGCGATTGCCCGGTAACAGAGCCGGGACGTGGATCTGTGTGTGCAAACACACAGATCCAAGTCCTATCAGGTGAGAGGAGACCGATCATGTGTTCAGTGTACAGAGGAACACCGATCGCTCTCCTCCCCTTGTGAGTCCCCTCCCCCTACAGTTCGGTAACACAGTTAACCCCTTGATCGCCCCCTAGTGTTAACCCCTTCCCCTGCCAGTGACATTTATACAGTAATCAATGCATTTCTATAGCACTGATCACTGTATAAATGTGAATGGTCCCAAAATCGTGTCAAAAGTGTCCGATATGTCCGCCACAATGTCGCAGTCACGATAAAAATCGCAGATCGCCGCTATTACTAGTAAAAAAATAAATAAATAAAAATGCCATAAAACTATCCCCAATATTGTAGACATTATAACTTTTGCGCAAACGAATCGAAATACGCTTATTGTGATTTTTTTTACCAATAGAATACATATCGGCCTAAACTGAGGAAAAAATTAGTTTTTTTTTTTTTTTAAATTGGGATATTTATTATTTCAAAAAGTAAAAAATATTGTGTTTTTTTTTTTTCAAACTTGTCGCTCTTCTTTTGTTTATAGCGCAAAAAATAAAAACCGCAGAGATGATCAAATACCACCAAAAGAAAGCTCTATTTGTGGGGAAAAAATTATAAAAATTTCATTTGGGTACAGTGTTGCATGACAGCACAATTGTCATTCAAATTGCGACAGCACTGAAAACTGAAAATTGACCTGGGCAGGAAGGGGGTGAAAATGCCCTGTATTGAAGTGGTTAATGCCTACACGCTGAGCATACTGTATGTATCCATGGGTGGCAGAGGTTTCTGTTCTGAGAGCGCACTAACTGACATCTGTTGTTTAGCAGATCACGGATGCAGTGTCAGGTTCCTGCGGAATCTCAGTATAACTGTCTGTACCTCCCATAGAGGCAGGCAGTTACTGCAGAGTAGGAAGACAATAGGAAGATCAATGAACTACACTTCACCAGCATCCTTGCAGATCTTTGGGATTTACAAGCTGTCTGCTGCAGTGGCAGAGGGTAGTTGCATTTTATTCACAGATTCCTGTGAATGAATGATGCAGCTTTGTGAGTGGAGCCCCATACACTCTTTTTAAATTATGACAGCGAAAAAGTAAACTTATCTTTTAATTTAACCACCTCCCGCCCACGCTACAGCCGAATGACAGCTACAGCATGGGCCTTAATTGCATCAATAGACGCTCTCCCGTGCATGAGCTGCCTGCGCGCCCCCTGCGGGGAACGCGTGGTGCTCTCTGTGATCACCAATCAATGAGACTCGGCTGATCACAGATCAGATTAAGGGTCCGATCCTGACCTCTTACCACGTGATCAGCTGTCAGCCAATGACAGCTGATCACGTGATGTAAACAGAAGATCGGTAATCAGCTTTTTTTCCCCTCATAGCGTGAGGGAAAAAAAGACGATCACTGGCTTCTGACAGAGGGACATCGTTCCTGAGCAGGGAGAGGCACTGCTGCTATGCAGTGCCCTCCAGTGCCACCTGCCAGTGCCCACCAGTGCCACCTACAGGTGCATATCAGTGCCACCTACCAGTGCCCACTAGTGCCACCTATCAATGCCCACCAGTGCCACCTATCAGTGCCCATCAGTGCTGCCAAGCAGTGCCCATCAGTGCCTCATCATCAGTGCCACCTATGATTGCTGCCTATCAGTGTCGCCTATCAGTGTCACCTACCAGTGCCCATCAGTGCCACTTATCAGTGCCGCCTATCAGTGCCACCCATCAGTGCCTATAAGTGCCGCCCATCAGTGCCACTTATCAATGCCCATAAGTGCCACCCATCAGTGCCACCTCTCAGTGCCCACCAGTGCCACCTATCAGTGCCCATCAGTGCAGGGGCTGCCTCATCAGCGCACATAAATGAAAGAGAAAAATTACCTGTTTTCAAAATTTTATAACAAACTATAAAACTTTTATTTTTATTTTTTTAATTTTCGCTCTTTTTTGTCTTTTAAGCAAAAAATAAAAAACCCAGCAGTGATTAAATATCACCAAAAGAAAGCTCTATTTGTGTGAAATTGTCATTCAAAGTGTGACAGCGCTGAAAGCTGAAAATTGGCCTGGGCAGGAAGGGGGTTTAAGTGCCCAGTAAGCAAGTGGTTAAAGCGGTTTTAAACTACTGGAATTTTTTTGAGAACCTGCAAGGTAAAGGCATAATGTGCTAGTATTCATCACATACAAGCACATTATGTTAAACTCTGTGACTGGCCGGAGCCGCAATGACGTCACTCCTGTGCATGCGCACGGGAGCTACCGTTTACGGCACAGGGCTCTGAAAGAACAGCATGGGTGGCCGCTCCTTCAGAGTGCATACGCCAGTGATGTCACTGGCTGCATGTAATGTAAATATCTCCTAAATGGAGCACGTTTAGGAGATATTTACACTACCTATAGGTCAGCCTTATTATAGGCTTGCCTATAGGTAAAAGCAAAAAATGGAAGTTTACTTCCTCTTTAAGGTATGCATAATTTTGCATGCTTACATTGGTCTAGCTTCAACCAATGTACAAGTGTACAATGTAAGCGTGCATGTGTCATACCTAGAAGATCCCCGTGGAAGCTGGAAATCAAAGCACCATTCTCAGATTGGATGAGGTGGAGGGGCAGGGTGGTGACATCATGCAGTTGTTTGTCACACAGCAGCCCTGATTCTCTTCTTTTTAGGTCCCCTTCCAGCTGTCCTGGATCCTCCCTTCTGCCGAGTGCCCCCAATAGCAAGCCTCTTGCTTTGGGTTCACGTAAGCAGGCTCACTCCTGAGCCGCACTCTATGTGTCCATTCACACACAGAGTGAGGCTTGGCCCCACCCCCACTCTTTATTCATTGGCTCACTGACTGGGATTGACAGCAGCAGGAGCCAATGGCTCATACTGCAGTGTGAGCCAATGACAAGAGACCCAGGAGAGCAGCTGCTCTCATGCACATTGCTGGCTCAAGATGGGGCTCAAGTAAGCATAAGGGGGAGCCGGGGGTTGGGGGGGGGCTTCATTCAGAAGGTTTTTTACCTTTAGAACCACTTTAAGATTTGCAGTATGAACAAATTTATAAAAATTCCTCTCAATCACCAGAGACTGGATTTATGGCCTTCTTCCCTTCATCAGTCTTTATCCACACATAGGCTATATCATTTTACCAGGATACATCATGGTGGATTACAGTATATTAATACCAGCAAGTCATACTGAATCTTCAAATTTATCTTGAATGTACATACATGATTGAGAAATCAGACTGAATGGATGTGATAGGTTTATTAAAGAGTAACTCTACTTTGGTTGAAAAAAATAACTCCCCATGGTTGATCTACAGTTGCAATAAAAAGTATGTGAACCCTTTTGGAATGATATGGGTTTCTGCACAAATTGGTCATAAAATGTGATCTGATCTTCATCTAAGTCACAACAATAGACAATCACAGTCTGCTTAAACTAATGACACACAAAGAATTAAATGTTACCATGTTTTTATTGAACACACCATGTAAACATTCACAGTGCAGGTGGAAAAAGTATGTGAACCCTTGGATTTAATAACTGGTTGAACCTCCTTTGGCAGCAATAACTTCAACCAAATGTTTCCTGTAGTTGCAGATCAGACGTGCACAACGGTCAGGAGTAATTCTTGACCATTCCTCTTTACAGAACTTCAGTTCAGCAATATTCTTGGGATGTCTGGTGTGAATCGCTTTCTTGAGGTCATGCCACAGCATCTCAATAGGGTTGAGGTCAGGACTCTGACTGGGCCACTCCAGATTTTCTTCTGTTTAAGCCATTCTGTTGTTGATTTACTTCTATGCTTTGGGTCGTTGTCCTGTTGCAACACCCATCTTCTGTTGAGCTTCAGCTGGTGGACAGATGGCCTTAAGTTCTCCTGCAAAATGTCTTGATAAACTTGGAAATTCATTTTTCATTCGATGATAGCAATCCGTCCAGGCCCTGACACAGCAAAGTAGCCCCAAACCATGATGCCCCCACCACCATACTTCACAGTTGGGATGAGGTTTTGATGTTGGTGTGCTGTGCCTCTTTTTCTCCACACATAGTGTTGTGTGTTTCTTCCAAACAACTCAACTTTGGTTTCATCTGTCCACATAATATTTTGCCAGTACTGCTGTGGAACATCCAGGTGCTCTTCTGCTAACTGTAAACGTGCAGCAATGTTTTTTTTGGACAGCAGTGGCTTCCTCTGTGGTATCCTCCCATGAAATCCATTTTTCTTTAGTGTTTTCTTCACCTCATTGAGCAGTCTGTGCTGTGCTCTTGCAGTCATCTTTACAGGACGCCCACTCCTAGGGAGAGTAGCAGCAGTGCCGAAATTTCTCCATTTATAGACAATTTGTTTTACAGTGGACTGATGAACAGCAAGGCTTTTGGAGATACTTTTATAACCCTTTCCAGCTTTATGCAAGTCAACAATTCTTAATCGTAGGTTTTCTGAGAGCTCTTTTGTGCGAGGCATCATTCACATCAGGCAATGCTTCTTGAGAGAAGCAAACCCAGAACTGGTGTGTGTTTTTTATAGGGCAGGGCAGCTGTAACCAATACCTCCAATCTCATCTTATTGATTGGCTGACAGCTCACTCCAATTAGCTAAATTAGATCTTGGAGATCGCATTACTCTAGGGGTTCACATACTTTTTCCACCTGCACTGTGAATGTTTACATGGTGTGTTCAATAAAAACATGGTAACATTTAATTCTTTGTATGTTATTAGTTTATGCAGACTGTGATCGTCTATTGTTGTGACTTAGATGAAGATCAGATCACATTTTATGACCAATTTGTGCAGAAATCCATATCATTCCAAAAGGGTTCACATACTTTTTATTGCAACTGTATGTACATTGCAAGGGTTTTAACAAACCCACCTTTTTCTGCTCTGAAGAAAAAGCTCTTTGGTTATGTCAATGTGCACAGTGAATCTGAATGGGAGTAACTTTTTCATTATATCTATCTAAAAATGAAATTTTTGTTGCAGAGGATGCCTACATCTGATTTGCATATTGGTGCAGACTTCTGGGAAAATCAGTGAGCCAATCTCACAAGCAGAAAGCGCCGCTTTACTGTCATTTTAGCTGCGCTATTCGGCTGCTAGCGGGGCAGTTTTAATACCCACTAGCAGCCGACAAAGGATTAAAACCACCCGCAAAGCGCTGCTGCAACGGCGTTTTGCAGGCAGGTTTGGAGAGCTGCCCCATTGTTTTCAATGGGAAGGGGTGCTTTGGGAGCCGTAAATACACCGCTCTTATAGGGCGTACACACGGTCGGACTTTGTTCGGACATTCCGACAACAAAATCCATGGATTTTTTCCGACGGATGTTGGCTCAAACTTGTCTTGCATACACATGGTCACAAAAAGTTGTCGGGAAATCCGATCGTTCTAAACGCGGTGACGTAAAACATGTACGTCAGGACTATAAACGGGGCAGTGGCCAATAGCTTTCATCTCTTTATTTATTCTGAGCATGCGTGGCACTTTGTCCGTCGGATTTGTGTACACACAATCGGAATTTCCGACAACGGATTTTGTTGTCGGAAAATTTTATCTCCTGCTCTCCAACTTTGTGTGTCGGAAAATCAGATGGAAAATGTCCGATGGAGCCCACACACGGTCGGAATTTCTGACAACACGCTCCGATCGGACATTTTCCATCGGAAAATCCGACCGTGTGTACAGCGCTCCAAAGATGCGGCTTGCAGGACTTTTTAGATCAACCTGCAAGCCCACCGCTCCAGTGTGAAAGCCCTCAGGGGTGCTTCGAAACAGGACTTCTCCATTTCTTGTCTAGATGAGAATGACATCTGGGACCTCCCGTCCACTCCAGATTCTGCCTATGCGCAGAGCCACAAGGCTTTGGGTCCCAACAGTCTTGCGGCACATCTGAATGAGTTTCCCCATACATATATGTGTGGTTTCCCTGCGCATGCACAAAGAAATGCTTTGTGTTCACCAAAAAAAACTACTGCAGAAAACTACAGGAGGGGGCGGAGACAAGACCAGTCACCCTGCACAAGGAGAGTAAGCAGCAGTGACCGGTCTTTAACCACTTGCTGACCGCTGCATGCTGATATACGTCGGCACAATGGCAACGGTGGGCAAATGGGCGTACCTGTACGTCCCCTTTAATTGGCGAGGTTAGTGGGCACGTGCGCCTGCTGCATACACCATGATTATGCCTGCGGGACCAGTGGACTCAATGTCTCCCGGTCTCCCGGCGATTGTGTCATGGAGCCGCTGGACAGGCAGATGCCTATTTAAACAAGGCATCTCCCCGTTCTGCCTTGTGACGTGACAGAGATCACTGCTCCCTGTGATTGGGAGCAGTGATCGCTGTCATGTGAGTGGAAGCCCATCACCCTCTAGTGTTTAACCCCTTCCCTGCCAGTGTCATTTATACAGTAATCAGTGCATTTTTATAGCACTGATCACTGTATAAATGACAATGGTCCCAAAATAGTGTCCGATGTGTCCGTCATAATGTAGCAGTAACGATAAAAATCGCAGATCACCGCCTTTACTAATAAAAAAAAAATAATAATAAAAATGCCATAAAACTATCGCCCATTTTATAGACGGTATAACTTTTGCGCAAACCAATCAGTATACGCCTTTTGCAATTTTCTTTTACCAAACATATGTAGAAGAATACATATCGGCCTAAACTGAGAAAAAAAATAGTTTTTTCTATATATTTTTGGGGACTATTTATTATAGCAAAAAGTAAAAAATATTGGGGTTGATTTACTAAAGGCAAATCAACTTTGCACTACAAGTGCACTGAAAGTGCAGTCGCTGTAGATCGCTATAGATCTGAGGGGAAGCTCTGAAATTAGGTGAAGCTTTGCTGATTTTATCATCCAATCATGTGCAAGCAAAAATGCTGTTTTTTATTTTCCTTGCATGTCCCCCTCAGATCTACAATGAATGCAATTCCAAGTGCGCTTGCAGTGCGCTTGTAGTGCAAAGTGGATTTACCTTTAGTAAATAACCCCCATTGTGTTTTTTCAAAATTGACGCTCTTTTTTAGTTTATAGCGCACAAAATAAAAACCGCAGAGGTGATCAAATACCACCAAAAGAAAGCTCTATTTGTGGGGAAAAATGGACGTCGATTTTGTTTGGGTGCAACGTCGCAGGACCGCGCAAATGTCAAATAAAGCGATGCAGTGCCGAATCGCAAAAAGTGCTCTGGTCAGGAAGGGGGTAAAATCTTCCAGGGGGGAAGCGCTTAATACAGGAAGCTCCTCCTACACAGAGGTAAAGTCTCTCGCTGGATTACTGCACAGATCTGGAAAAACACACAAAGCACACCATGATTCAAGGAAGAATATGCATGACAAAAGTATTTAGACAATATTTGCTGATCCCGGAGTTCAGCCCAATTATTTGCAATAAAAATAAAAACAAATCTGTGCAATTTTTTTAGCACTACCAGTGCTGTGCATAATACATTGCAATAATGTGTATTTCGATAACTTTAAATGCATTTTCTACCATGTGGCACCACAGTGGGGTTAATATGTTCCTAGAAAACCAGCACACTATTCCCGAGTCTGAAAAGGACCATGATTACATCACATACTCTAGTGTAGTACTACAGTAACATGTGATCCAATTTGGGTATGATGCTGTTTGACATTTCTAGCTATGATTTCATTATGGTGACTATGCTAGTATGGTAACATTATACAAGCTTATTTAATGCATGTGCTAATGCAGTATCTCACATTACACAATTAGTATTGTGCCACTCTCCAACAGTCATCAAATGATGATTTACTGGGGGAATACATAGAGAAGAACAATCCATTTCTATATTTGTACATAGCTGAGCTAAACATTACTGAATGTTTTTTTTTTTGTTTTTTTTTAGATTGCATCATTAATACAGTTATGTATAACAACAAAGAAAGAAACTGGCTGAACCGGCATGGCTTTACTAGAAGTGATGCCTTAGTGACTATCTATCTCCTTGCATCAAGCTACATAATAAAAGTTGGAAAACGTTATTAAAGGAGAACTCTGTTAAACACTTTTTATACTGAATGTAATCATTTAACAATTACATTAAAAAAAAGAAAAAAAAACATTTTTGGAGGAAAAAACTCTTCCTTTGCCTTTGACTGACTACCAAATATCTTAACAAAACACTATCCTTGGGATACATACTTGTCTAATACCAGTGTGGCCAATGGTGACTCCACTGTTCCCTCTTTTGAGGAATTAGAAGTGCTGATACGATTCTGAGCATTCTCTGCAGCTCTGCAGGGCAGGTAGGACCAGAGCACGATGTGGGGTGATGCAGGTACCTGGCACACTAAAGAGTCAGATGCCGATGATCTTAGTGATACTTCTAGCTGTACAAGGCAGCTAAAAATTGATTTTCAGGAGAGAGTATCAGCAAGTGGAGAAGAGTAATCTTCTGAAATGGTGAAACCATTGTGGTTTTGACAAATTTTTTAGAAATGTTGAACCTTTGAAATTCTGGATTTCTGAACCCGAAGTCCCATCGAAGTCAATAGGAATCTGATCCAGACTTCGAAAAAAGTATGTGTAGCACCCTCCTAGTTAGGTTGCTAGGTAGATTTAGTTTTTGGCTTCTACTGTAACCAGGGTAGCAGTAATTGTTCGGTCTAGTCTAGTCAGGGCATCACAGGCTGGGAGTTTGATTGTTTTTCCCTTCCTCTAGAAGAAATTTCTGGAGTTTAGGGAGGGATAATTCAAATGAACAGCTTAACCGCTTGCCGACTGCTACACACAGATGTACGTCGGCAGAATGGCACAGGCAGGCAAATGGGCGTACCTGTACGTCCCTTTGAATTTGCCGCCTATTGGGCGTGCCCGCGGGTCCCGGGAACTCGATGTTCGCCGGCGGCCTGCGATTGCGGTGTGGAGAGGCAGAATGGGGAGATGCCTTTGTAAACAAGGCATTTCCCTGTTCTGCCTTGTGACATGACAGAGATCCACTGCTCCCTGTCATCGGGAGCAGTGATCGCTGTCATGTCAGTGGTAGCCCATCCCACCTACAGTTAGAAGACCTCCTTAGGACACACTTAACCCCTTGATCGCCCCCTAGTGGTTAACCCCTTCCCTGCCAGTGTCGTTTACACAGTAATCAGTGCATTTGTATAGTACTGATCGCTGTATAAATGACAATGGTCCCAAAATAGTGTCAAAAGTGTCCGATGTGTCTGCCATAATGTTGCAGTCAGGATAAATATCGCAGATAGCCGCCATTACTAATTAAAAAAAATATATAATAAAAATGCTATAAATCTATCCCCTATTTTGTAGACGCTATAACATTTGCACAAACTAATCAATATACGCTTATTGCGATTTTTTTTTTAACAAAAATATGTAGAAGAATACATATCGGCCTAAACTGAGAAAGAATTTTTTTTTTTTGATATTTTTTGTGGATATTTATTATAGCAAATCAATGATTAGCTAGCCAGGAAAGGGGGGGTGGGGGGTGGGGTGGGCGGCAGTGAGAGTGTGCAACAATGCACATGTTTCTGAGGGCAGTGGTGTTGGCATATCTCTCTTCAGGGGGCAATGCATGCATAAATGAGCCCCTATTGATTGGGTTTACATATACTTTAAGTTTCTACAGCTATGTCACCTAGGGTTGCCACCTCACCCCTTTAAAACTGATCACATTAATTACACAAGTTCTGTGGCTGTTTAAGGTGGTAATTAAACTCACTTGGTGCCTTATCTACATTAAATTAGCCTCAGAATCTGTGCAATTCATATGTGTTTGGGTTTAAAGAGATGAGATGGCAACCGTAATGTCACCTTTTATTTTAGGTTTTAGTTCTATTTACAAAATGGCTGCCTTTGCTTTGTATGGAGGACAAGGACACTTTAAAAAAGTCCACCTCAGAAATGTAATACTCTGACATCAAACCATTCCTGGCAGTAAGATTTTATGAGCTCATTACATTGGAGTATTGATTGGGAAACAACACGTACAAAGTAAGAACATCATACAACATCAATAGAGAATGACAAGTGAGATAAGTGAGGGAGTTGTGTGTTACAATTATCACTGCATAAAGGGCCTCTGAGTGCCAGAAATCATGAAGGTTAAATGACACAGAAGCAGAGGCCTGCTCAGAGATGACTACAGCTTTACACAGGAATTCCTAACATGCTATAGATTACTGGGAACCCCGCCATTTCTGGGCAATCACTAATAAGTCATTTTGCAGCATGGGAAGACAAATAATCAAACATTTCTTCAAGGAAAGTTTCAGTCAAAACACAATTGAGTAACAAATGAGCATAGGGATTAGTAGAGGGATAGATGCCATCAGGAGACAGCTGTACCACCTAAAACCACCAGTGAGGGTCTGGCTCAGAATATTTAATAGTGTGATCACCCCAATTCTTCTTTATGGCAGTGAATTTTGGGGTCCTGTCACCTATCCAGACCAATCCAAATGGGACCCCAGCCCAACAGAAATATTCCATCTGGAATTCTGCAAGCACCTCCTCCAAGTCCATTGGAGCACCTCCAACAGTGCTTGCCGGTCTGAGTTGGGCAGATTTCCCTTACTTCTCGCTGTACAGAAGAGGGCGCTATCATACTGGGACCACCTACAAAACTGCAGTCCCAACTCATACCACCATAAAGCCTTACTGAACACTAAGGACCAAGCCGTGTGGCCTGCAACAACTCATCAACACCTTGTCTATCCCAAACTCTCAACAAATATGGCCTGACAAAATCTCAAATGAAAAACATAATCAATGACTCCAAAGAAAAACATGTTGGAGAATGGAGAAATGAGCTAACAAACTCCAAAAAACTAACTGTTTACCAATCATTGCAGAGAGACTACAAACTGGCCCCGTACCTGGAGGTGCTACAAGACCCCAAAGACAGACAGACCCTGAGCCTGTACAGACTGAGCGCCCACAGCCCGGAAATCGAATTAGGACGGCACAGGCAGACCTACAGGCCCAGGGAGAGTAGACTGTCCAGCAATGTGACCAGGGGGTCCTGGAGGATGAGGACCGTTTCCTGCTACATTGCCAAAAGTACTCATCAGTGAGGGACACTCACTTCCAGAGACTCTCCACTCTCATCCCAGACTTCAATTCTATAGAAGAGAAGAGGAAACTCCAATTTCTACTGGGAGAAGAGGAGCCAACTGTAAAAATTGCTGCCCAATATGTGACAGCGTGTCACCGACTGAGAGGGACATGAAAGACTGAGGACTTAAAAATCCTTTACATGGACTTATGCCCATTCCCCTCTATATTCCCCCCCCCTTCTTTTCTTATAGAAACTCAACTGCTTTGGCAATGCTAACATGTATGTGGTCCTGCCAATAAAGCTTATTTGAATTTGAATTGAATTGAATAGATGTTTCCATGGTTCTGACCGAGTTGTGATTTGGAATGAACTGTTTGGCTGAACAGCTAACCATCCACTTGCTGTTTGCCACACGATAATGTTGGCAAATTATATCACAGAACCCTGCTTGCAACATAACAACTTCTGAAGATGTCTGGGAGAACATTAATCTGCAGGTATTTTACTTGTCAATGTACAAAGTATGCTTGAACTGAGGCAGACACCCCCAAAAACTAGTGATGGAAACTATTTATTGGTATCTAGGAGCTGGGGGTACTAGTGTTTGTAGGGTCTGTACACAGGCTTTCTTCATGTAAGAATGATAAGGAGATATTAAATAGAATGGACTTCAGAGTTGTCTGAACACCACCTATTTATAATAATGTATAGATATAGACAAGAACAAAATGTATTGCAACAGGATTTTTAATGTGTCTCAACTACAAATCAAAATCTAGTAAGGAGACTAAAAAGTATTTTATTTTTGTAAATTCTTTTATGTAAGAATGAGATTCAGGACAGACAGATTAACAAGGTACATAAAGTGGAGCCCGGATGAGCTGTCTCCAAAGAAGGTACAAAATACTTGATAGTGAATGTGGCATGGGACTGAAACAAACAAAATGACGTGACTCATTGATTGTGGTCTCCAATCACTCATCTGCCTGTTGGCAGGTACCCGCATAAGGTTATAATTAAGCCTGTGCTATACAAAAAAATACTGCGCTATTAATCAAAAGCCCAAAGCTGCTAGCCCCACAATTGACAAAAAATTGTGCAGAAAACCAAATAAATAAACATAAATAAACAAACAAGTGCTACGCTACGTAAAGTATACCAAACATATATGAAATTTCAAAGGGCAAATAATGATTTAAAAATACAGTGTAAACCTGTACGGTATGTAAGATGTCCAAATGAAAGGACGCTTCCAATATTCAGTACCAAAGTGCAAGTTATATATAAACTGCAAAAAAAGTAAGTGTTGAATAATTATTATTGTTATTCAACAATTAATTTTTTTTTTGCACTTGCACTTTGGTACTGAATATTGGAAGTGTCCTTTCATTTGGACATCCTACATACAGGTTTACACTGTATTTTCTTTCCATAATTTTTATTGTTTTCTGGATAATTTGTACAAACAAGAGGTTATCATACAGAATGTGTCAAATAACGCTTACATTGGAAGAATGGTAAATACAGTATGTGCAGTTCATCTGATAATAATAAATTGTACTCTTAACATAATTGTTAAGAATGGATACACCAGACATCTCAAGTCTCCCGCGAGGTGCGGGAGACTCCCGCATTTCTGCGGCGGCTCCCGCACACCCGCAAGAACCTCCAGATCTCCCGGGAATGATCGGTGCAGCTGGGAAAAGCCTGTCATCACTGATCTCCTTTGTATCGATTTTTAGCTGACAGATGCTTCTCCTTCTCTCCCTCCCGCAGCTGTCAGCTAAAAAGCTATACAGGTGAGATTGGTGTTAACATCTGTCCCTCCTGCTGTGCACCGATCTTTCCCAGCTGCTCTGTCTGCTCCTCCCCCGGCCCCCTCCGTGTCCTTCTCCACCCCCCGTTTTCCTCTGGCCCCCTCCATGTCCTTCTCTGCCCCGCCCCCACTCGTCCCCCACAGCCGGCTCCCCTCCTCTCCTCTCCCGCCGGCTGCGGGGGGAACTAGTAATAGGACACAGTGAGCAAGATCACTCCTGTGTCCTGTGATTGCTGAGCTGAGTAAACTGTGTTTACTCTGCTTAGTTTATGAATGAACAGGAGCCTCGGTCTCTTGTTCATTCATCTTTAGTGCTGAGAAAGGGACTGGGGAATGTGTCCTCAGTCCCTTTGTCTGTCTCAAAGGGGAGATGTCAGGGGCCTGTTTAGACCCCTGACATCTCACCAAAGCCCCCCCAAAATATATAAAAAAAATATTGTAAAAAAATGAAAAAGTGTGAAAAAAATAAATAAAAAACTACTGACACTACTCTCCCCTGCCCTACCAACACTGTCCACTGCCTCAACCCCCTCCCCCCAAAAAGCATTGTGAAAAAAAAATAAAAACAAATTAAATTGTAAAAAAATCAATTATTAAAAATAAAAAAACTACTGACACCGTCCCACATACCACCCACCCCCACTCCCTTCCCTAGAAGCACTTCGAAAAAAATATTTAAAAAGTGATTTAAAAAATATTTTGCTGCAGGGGGTAGGGGCGTTTGCGGGCGCGAAGCGCCACCTCCCTGAAATTAGTTTGCCACCTCCCTGAAATTCGTTTCTGCAGGTTGGGATGTCTGAATACACTATATATTTAAATCATTATTTGCACTTCTAAGTTTCAAATATGTTTGGTATACTTTATATAGAGCAGCACTTGTTTATTCATATAATTGAGCCTTCTTCGTTAACTGTTGGCTGGTGCTGCAGAAGTTAAAGTGGTTGTAAACCCTTACATAAGTTGGAAGAGCAACAGCAAAGTTGCTTTCTATAAACTGACTATATACTGTATGCATTATATTTGTCTATACCAGCAGGCAGAGGCGTCCCCAGCATGGGGCAACAGGGGGCACTGACCCCCCCAATATCATACTGGGCCTCCCATGTGCCCCCCAACAGGGCCGGACTGGCCACTTTGGATCTATGCTGGTGCATGGCCGCAGCGCAGCGCTCCCCCCCCCTCCCTCCTTCCACTCACAGGCACAGCAGGAGACCACTGTGTCACGGAGCTGTAAAAT
The DNA here is from genome assembly GCF_042186555.1 of Aquarana catesbeiana. Classification (NCBI taxonomy): domain Eukaryota; kingdom Metazoa; phylum Chordata; class Amphibia; order Anura; family Ranidae; genus Aquarana; species Aquarana catesbeiana. Next base: position 560,524,922 of record NC_133328.1, read on the forward strand.
CATGTTCTGCCACTCTATGACAAAGGTCCCGCCCTCCTCCTAGACCAGCTCGTGTGATAGACGCAGTGTTCTGTCACACAAGCTGATCTAGGAGGAGGGCGAGACCTTTGTCATAGCGCGGCAGAACATAATTTCACAGCTCAGTGACACAGCGCTATGGCTGCAACAATTGTGAGGCTGTAATGAGGGCACAGAGGCTACAATGAGGGCACGGTAAGGCGGCAATGAGATGGGCACAGTGAGACTGCAATGAGATGGGCACAGTAGGGCGGCAATGATGGGCACAGTGAGGCTGCAATGAGATGGCACAGTAAGGTGGCAATGATGGGCACGGTGAGGCTGCAATGATGGGCATGTGAAGCTGCAATAATGGGCATAGTAAGGCTGCAACGATGGTGAGGCTGCAATGAGGGCACGGTAAGGCGGCAATGATGGGAACAGTGAGGCTGCAATGATGGGGATGGTGAGGCTGCAATGATGGGCATGGTAAGGCTGCAATGATGGGCACAGTAAGACTGCAATGAGATTGGCATGGTGAGGCTGCAATGAGGGCAAAGTAAGGCAGCAATGATGGGCACAGTAAGGCGGCAATGATGGGCACGGTGAGGCTGCAATGAGGGCACAGTAAGGCTGCAATGAGATGGGCACGGTGAGGCTGCAACGAGGGCACAGTAAGGTGGCAATGATGGGCACAGTAAGGCAGCAATGATGGGCATGGTGAGGCTGCAATGATGGGCATGTGAAGCTGCCATGATGGGCACAGTGAGGCTGCAATGATGGGCATGTGAAGCTGCAATGATGGGTACAGTAAGGCTGCAATGATGTTAAGGCTGCAATGAGGGCATGGTTCGGCAGCAATGATGGGCACAGTAAGGCTGCAATGAGGGCACAGTAAGGTGGCAATGATGGGCACAGTAGGGCAGCAATGATGGGCACGGTGAGGCTGCAATGATGGGCACGGTGAGGCTGCAATGATGGCACAGTAAGGCTGCAATGAGGGCACGGTAAGGCGGCAATGATGGGCACAGTAAGGCTGCAATGAGGGCACGGTGAGGCTGCAATAAGGGCACAGTAAGGCTGCAATGAGATGGGCACGGTGAGGCTGCAATGATGGGCACAGTAAGGCTGCAATGAGGGCACGGTAAGACGGCAATGATGGCACAGTAAGGCTGCAATGAGGGCACGGTGAGGCTACAATGAGGGCACAGTAAGGCTGCAATGAGATGGGCACGGTGAGGCTGCAATGAGGGCACAGTAAGGCTGCAATGAGATGGGCACGGTGAGGCTGCATTGAGGGCACAGTAAGGCTGCAATGAGATGGGCACGGTGAGGCTGCAATGAGGGCACAGTAAGGCTGCAATGAGATGGGCACGGTGAGGCTGCAATGATGGGCACAGTAAGGCTGCAATGAGGGCACGGTAAGGCGGCAATGATGGGCACAGTAAGGCTGCAATGATGGCACAGTGAGGCTGCAATGAGGGCACAGTAAGGCGGCAATGAGATGGGCACGGTGAGACTGCAATGAAGGCACAGTAAGGCGGAAATGATGGGCACAGTAAGGTGGCAATGATGGGCACGGTTCAGCTGCAATGTTTTGTCCGTGCTGCAGCCCCTCCCTCTTCCCCTTCCACCCGCCACATTTTGATTACAGTTCCAGGAAGGAGAAGCCAGAATCAATCCTCAGATTGCCAGCACCCATGCAAGTTTTTTTTCTTTATGTTTACTTCAGGCAGGGGCAGAAGGAGGGACAGTCATAGATTCATGCTTTTAGTGCAGGTGATGGAGGAAGAGGGGAACAGGACTCTTATCTATTCGTGTTGTCATGTATTTACTCTGGCACTACCACCCTAACCTGCCACTATTATCTAACCTGGCACTACCACCCTAACCTGACACTACTACCCTAACCTGGCACTACCACCCTACCTGGCACTATCACTTAACCTGGCACTACCACCTAACCTGGCACTGCCACTACCACCTAACCTGGCACTATTGTATATCACCCTAACCTGGCACTATATCACCCCAATCTGCCAGTATACTACCCTAACATTACTTGACATCAACGTACTGTGTGCTGCCTGTCCACCTGGGGGGAGGGAAGCCAGATATAGGATCCGCCCCAGGTGCCAATTTCGAAAACCATTTATCATTTTCCTTCCACTTTACAATTATGCGCCACTTTGTGTTGGTCTATCACATAAAATCTCAATAAAATACATTTACGTTTTTGGTTGTAACATGACAAAATGTGGGGTATAAATACTTTTTCAAGGCACTGTATGTGTGTGTGTGTATATATATATATATATATATATATATATATATATATATATATATATATATATATATATATATATATCACATTTTTATAGTTGGCCCCCCTACTTTTGTCCCTGTCCCCCCATGTGCCCCCCCCTAAATATGAAAGCTGGAGACGCCACTGCCAGCAGGTGGCGATGCAGTGTTATATTGTGTATTCTATGGTAACGTAATCATAGGAAGTACTTTCCTTAATGTGTTATATGCACTTGTTTGTTATGCAGTTATTCAGTTCCTGTTTCTCATGCTGTAAAGACATCTTCTGGCGTTCAGATATTCCTCCATGTAAGTAAAGTATTCTCTGCATCCAAGAAGCTTCCAGCTCATTATATCAATACCCTGCTAACAACATATACCCAGTGAAGTGACTGGCCTCAGGTGATACACATAGATGAAACAAATCCTCCTACATAAGTTGTACCTGTTTATTTGCTGGTGTTCTCTTCTCTGCATCCATTTAAAGTGCTGGATTTTAAAGCTTGTCTCAGAGTTCAGAAAAAAAGATTGGGAGAGTTGAAAGCGAGGAGTGAGGAGAGCTCTGAGAGCTGATTGGAGAGAAGAAACACACACCCTAAAACACACAGCTCACAGGAACAGAGCTGTCAATCTGCTGGAGATCCCTCCTCTGTCACCATTTTTCTCTTGGTGTCTGGAAAACCTGTCAAAAGTGACTCACGCTAATAGCAGAGGAACGAAGCAGCAGACAGAAATGACACTTAGTGCTCTTAATTTAGACAAGTACACACTTGAGGGAGATGCTTTGTTCATATTTCATGTCTGAGGTTTACAACCACTTTATTGGTTGTGTGCTAAGTCATGTCTTCCCCTGTGTGTGCCTCACTTCCCTTTTTGAGGTGATATATACAGGGGAGGATTGATCTCATGGGGCAGTCCAGTATGGCAAAAATGCAATGAGGTATTGAATTTAGTGAGTTGTGTTGGCGACAGCGTTATCCTTAATGCGATCCCATTTTTGGTACCCACAACGATGGACTTTAAGCTATAATTGACAAGAGACTTTTCCTAATACCAGGTATGGGCAGTTCCACAAAAGGGATAGCACAGACTGTTGCAGAGCACAGCCACGTGTAGCATATTGTACTATGTAAGAGGACCTAAGTTGTATTACCTCAATATGTAACTACTACAGGCAGTCTCAGGTTACAAACAAGGTTCTGTAGGTTTGTTCTTAGGTTGAATTTGTTTGTAAGTTGGAACAGGTAGATTTTTTAAGTGTAACTCAGGCCAAAAAATATTTTTAAGTTTAAGTTTATTTTTGCTGTCTGTGCCCCTGTTCAGAAGATTTCACCTCACTTGCTGTCCCTGTGACAATTGGATCTTGAACATTTTGGGTTGTTGTGGAAACAAGGATTGGAGATAAAGCTTTAGTTGAGACACCATTTTCCCATAATAACTCTTACAGGATTGAATTTACCTTCCTAGGGGTAGATTTCCTCTCACTTCCTGTTGTCTCCCTCCATTTGTAAGCCAGATGTTTGTAACTCGGGGGCTGCCCTCCAACACAGCTCTTGTTGGAAAGAAAGGGTTCCTGGACTCAATTACTTGAAATATGATCAAGTGTGCTAAGAATACGTGTATAGTATATCTGGGGGACTGGGAGTAACAGCCACGAGTAACCACTTGTGTTATGCAGTATGAAGTATACAACAGAGTTAAACCTTGTGGTTATGAATCCAAGAGTGTATATCATTGTTAACCCTTGAGGTTATGGAGTAGAAGAATAGTAAGAAGGAGAAGCAGTCAGCTTGGGAGAGGAAGGGGTGGTGACTAGTGATGGAGGTTCTATAGGTGGAGCGGTCTGGCATTTGACACTCTACTGAGTGGTTGGGGTTTCTCTCTTGGGACCCACTGTGGGATAGAACCCTCCTAGGCACTAAGGACCGTGTATGTGCAAGACCTTGCAAAACTAAGTGAGGGAGACTTCCCTTTGTGCCTTTGGGCTGAACCAGGTCAACAAAACAGGGCAGTAGGTCATAATAGGTGGTGGAGATAAGTCAGCGTTCCAAATTACTTTCTCAAAAAGACTTTATAGTCAATTGCCAGGACAGATAGGAAGAGATCATGTCACCTGCTCAAGAAGAAGAAGAGTCAGTCTTCTATTTAAATCGGGGACATGGGAAGGTAAGGGGTATGGACCAAGTGGATGGAGGTATGAGAGGCTAGAGGTAAGGGTACTAAGGAAGCAGTATTGGGAAGGAGTAAAGGCAAGGATAGGGGAAAACAGCGGTGGAGGGGAGGCAGGTGGTCACAGGGAGAGGGGGAAACATCTCTACTTCGGGTGGATCGGTCGCTCAGTCAAACCCCCAATCCCCCATCGCTTGCTCGCCCGTCCCCCCACCAGCCCTGCACTTACCCCATCTAGCAGCTTTGGCTCCTTCCTGCGTCTCCTCCTCTTCCATGGCGGCAGCTTCCTCCTCAGCGGCTTCACCCTGCATCTCCTGCTTCATGGTGGCTTCCTCCTTAGTGGCTTCCCCCCTCCTTCCATCAGTGGCCAATATGATCGCTTCTCCTCTCGGCCAATCGGGTCTTAAGACCCGCTTCCTGATTAGCCGGAAGGAGAATCAGAAAAACAATAGCGAATATTAATTTGTTATTGTCACACAACTCTGCGCCCCGAGCCCACCCTTTTTTTAAGCCAATTAGAGCCTCAGGCTCTAATCATGTGCTTAAAAAAACCCCAAAAACATTGAAATCCACGCGTCCATCGCCCTGCATGTAGATTAGGGGCCAGACGCATGGATTAGGGGGGCGGCGCCTCTGCGCCCCTATTGGATGGGCCGTCACAGTACAGTATATACACTCACCGGCCACTTTATTAGCTAAACCTGTTTAATCGCTTGGTAATACAAATTGCTAATCAGCCAATCATATGGCAGCAACTCAATGCATTTAGGTATCTAGATGTGGTGAAGATGAGCATCAGAATGAGGAATAAAGGGGATTTAAGTGACATTGAACGTGGCATGGTTGTTGGTGCCAGAGGGGGTGGTCTGAGTATTTTAAAAACTGCTGATCTACTGGAATTTTCACACACAACCGTCTCTAGGGTTTACAGAGAATGGTCCAAAAAAGAGAAAATATCCAGTTAGCGGCAGTTGTGTGGACGAAAATGCCTTGTTGATGTCAGAGGAGAATGAAAAGACTGGTTTGAGATAATATAGAGGCAACAGTAACTCAAATAGCCACTCCAACCAGGGTATGCAGAATACCATCTCTGAACGCACAATACATCGAACTTCGAAGCAGATGGGCCACAGCAGCAGAAGACCAAACTGGGTGCCACTCCTGTCAGCTAAGAACAGGAAACTAAGGCTACAATTCCCACAGGCTCGTCAAAATTGGACAATAGAAGACTGAAAAATGGTTGCCTGGTCTCATGAGTCTCAATTTCAGCTGTGACATTCAGATGGTAGGATCAGAATTTGGTGTAAACAACATAAAAACATGAATACATCCTGCCTTGTATCAACGGTTCAGGTTGGTGGTGATGGTGGTGTAATGGTGTGGGGGATATTTTCTTGGCACACTTTGGGTCCCCTTAATACCAATTGAGCATCGTTTAAACTCCAAAGCCTACCTGAGTATTGTTGCTGTCATGTCCATTCCTTTATGACTACAGTGTACACATCTTCTGATGGCTACTTCCAGCAGGATAATGCACCATGTCACAAAACTCCAATCATCTCACCACTGGTTTCTTGAACATGAAAATAGGTTCACTGCACTCCAATGGCCTCAACAGTCACCAGATCTCAATCCAAGCACCTTTGGGATGTGATGGTATGGGAGATTTGCATCATGGATGTGCAGCCGACAAATCTTCATCAACTGCGTGATACTATCACATCAATATGGACCAAAATCTATGAGGAATGTTTCAAAACCTTGTTAAATCTATGCCACAAAGAATCTTTTAGATTGTAAGCTCTAATGAGAAGGCCCCTCTGATCCCTCCTGTATTGATTTATATTGTAACTATACTGTCTGCCCTCATGTTGTAAAGCGCAGCGGAAACAGTTGGTGCCATATAAATCCTGTATAATAATAATAATAATTAAGGCAGTTCTGAAGGCAAAGGTGGTCCAACCCGATACTAGCAAGGTGTACCTAATAAATTGTATAAACAACCTATGCATGAAATGTCTAAGCATTTTCTATGGAATTTTAGGATGTCAAAAATAAAATACTTTTTTTCGTCTCTTTACTAGGATAGTCTGGTTGTCGTGACCCCTAATCCCAATGCAGTGCAATATATTCCTTGTGTGTCTATTCATGTCAAAACGGTTTCTTTGTTTATACAAGGCATTGAAAAAGCTAAGCAGCTTGAAGCAGGTTGATGCAGCTGTGTAAAAGTTATATACACCCGTGGCAGCCGCTCCATTAGGGGTGCTGGGGTGCCGCCCCCCTAACCCATGTGCCCAGCCCCTAATCTACATGCAGGGTGCTAGACTCATTGAGTTTCAATGGGGTTTTTTCTTTTTATATTTTTTGGAAGCACATGATTAGAGCCCGAGGTTCTAATTGGCTTAAAAAAAGGGTGGACTCGGGGCGCAGAGCACTGCGCCCTGAGCCCACCCAGTTGTGTGACAATACGAAATAATATTTACTATTGTCTTTCTGCTTCTCCTCCCAGGCCAATTAGTAAGCGGGTCCTGAGACCTGATTAGCTGAGAGGAGAAGCGACCGTATTGGTTGGTACCGGGGGAGGATGTACGGGGAGATCCGGGAGATGGCCGTCCTCATCGGAGAGATCTCGCTCTGCATCGCTGCGGTGGTGGGAGTGGGATGGGGGGTGGGGTTGGGCTGGCAGGGGGGTTTAGGTGGTTTGTTTGCAGCTCCCCTGCCCCCTGCTGGAACACTAGCCACCAGTGATATGCACGGAGTTCAAGTGGCAAAGTTCTCAAGCCCAAGCTCCTCTGCCAAAAAAAAACCAAGTCAGTTTTCAAGTTCTGCAAGCTAGTATACCAAGCTCCTCTTCTGGCAAATGAAGCCATGTGGCAAGGTGCCTGGCTGTATCTATTCACGTCTGCTTTATCAGCAGAGATGAATAGAAAACTGGATGATGAAATTCTGCTTGCGTTCTGTTACTACTCAGAAAATGTTTTCCGAATGCAGCATTCCCACACCAGATATGCCAATTGTTGTAAAGTTGGCAGCATGGTGCCAGAAAATGTTTCTTTTGTGGCCAACCTAGGGAGGAACCATAGCAAATTTTCACATTTTGAGTTGTGATTGTAAAATAAAAATAAAAAAAATGTTTGCTGTGATATATTTGTATTTTATATATAGGTTTGTCGTACCGTATCTGAATAACTGCTGAAATAAAAGCCACTCTTGGGTATGCCATCTATATATACTCCGATTGTATTCAATCAGTCTGACCGGACCCATAACTGACACTAAGGAAGGATGTTAAAGTTTATGTTTTTTTGTTTAATAAAGGTAGGGAAGGGTTGAAAGCCATGTCAGGTAACTTTTTACCATCTGTGTCCTGTTGGGGAGATTTTCCTTCACTTTTGCCCCAACAATGCAAGAAGTGAATTCCCCTTTTATACAGATGTCACCAGTAAATGTGTGTACATTGAAAGATTTACCCTTACCCAGGGCTTTTTTTCAGCTGGAACTTGGTGGAACTCGGTTCCACCACCTCTGTCTCAGGCCCTCTGCTCCCTGCTCACCACTGTCAGTTGTAAAAACAGAGGTTCAGCTTCTGTGTGTACAAGTGACCACTTGTCTCCCAATGGCTCCCATAGATCTGATCTCCTGAGCGGCTCCCACTGAGTGCAGGATGGGAACAAGGGAGATGCAGGTGCCTGGGGTGCAGTGCAGATACCAACAGCTGAATACAGCAACAAAAGTAAGACATGTGGAAGATGGTGGAGCATTTAAGAAGGGGGGGAGAAGATGGGGTGGGGACAGTGGGGGGATTGCATCCCAAGGTCAGCAGAAGAGGAGTGAAATTGGGGGGTAGATGGGGATGCAGAGGTAAGCAGTTGTGGAAGTAGACTGAACTCTGCATTATGTATTCAGTGCACCCCTGAACTCTGCACTATGGACATAGCGCACCCCTGAACTCGGCACTCTCTGTGTAACCCCTCCAGAACTCTGCACTCTGTACATATTGTTGCACTCTTGATATTTAATGCCCCTTTAAAGACCCTCCCACATTGAAAGGTGTGAGTGTGGAAGGAAGTTTTTTTTGGATGGGGGAGTCGTGGTTGAGTTCCTGCACCTATTTTCAGAGAAAATAGATACACAGCTGCCGCATATACTGTAAGTGTACATAGTAATGAAGAGCTGTATTCTGCTGTATGTGTGTTTATGCCTTTACTTGGGTTACGTAAATCCATGTGTTAGCAGCTCACCTCCTAGGGGCACCTCAGGAGTACTACAAGCCATGACCACTCACCACTGACTCAACTTTATTGTGGGTGCCACCCTCAGGCCAGTGGTCAGAATACACTTCAGGGCCTCATACACAATTTTAGAATGACTGTGTCTCCCCTTCAGCCAGCGACACATGACTCCAAAGTCATTTTGAGAAAAAAGCACAAAGCACATACTTAACTCCACCAACTTGTCTAGACTCATCACACTGTACCAGGGGCGGACTGACAACTCATGGGGCCCCCAGGCAATCAGAGATTATGGTGCCACACAATATACACACACACAGTATACAATCACACACATGTACACACAGTATACACAGACATGTTTCTATTGGCTGAGAAGGTACTGAGAGGTGGGGCAGCTATAATCTCAGGATTTTTAGACCAAAAGGATGTCAGTAAGGGACATTTCAGAGACAGATGTAAAAAAAAATACTGTCCCTGGTTTTACTGAGGCTGGCAACCCTGATGGGGCCCCCTAGTGGTCCAGGGCCCTCGGGCCGTGCCCAAGTGGCTCAATGGTCAGTCCTCCCCTGCACTGTACCAATAACTGTTTTCTGCTTGTAGGCACAGAGGGAAGCCACCATCCTTCACTTCACCAGGCTTTGCAGGCTCGGCCCCCAGGTGGGTCTCTAGGAGGGTTCTGTACTGCAGTGGGCTCCATCATGGAGACCCTGCCACTAACAGAGCTCTTTGAGGTATTAAGCTACCCCTCACTACCAGAACCTCCATCACCATCCACCGTCACAGCTTCCTGCTGGCTACTTCTACTTCTTGTCCAAAGCGGAGTTCCAGACATTTTTGTGTTTATTAAAAGTCAGCAGCTACAAAAAGTGTAGCTGCTGACTTTTAATAAACACACACTCACCTGTCCCAGGATTCAGCGATGCGCCCTCACAAACCCTCAGTTCTCAGTTCTTCTTCGCCTTTCCCCGGCGCCAGCATCACATATGTTGCGCTGCGCCTCCTCAGTGGCCGGGAAATCTTCTGAGACCTGTGACATGTCACAGAAGATTACGAGGAGGGAGGGGGAGAGGAGAACTTCTCCTCGGATCACCTAGACGGCCCGAATGGAACGTGGAAGCTGGGTACCTGTCAAAACTAGGTACCGCTCCCCCGCCAAAAAATTACATGCCAAATGTGGCTTGTCATGGGATGAGGAGTCCTTAAAGTGGAACTTCCACTTTTGGGCGATAATCCTCTATAATCATAACCATGGCTTTAACCCCCAACTCCCCGGTTCCTAAGATACACCAAGAATACACTGCAGCTGTAACACACACGTTCCCTTCTGTCAGTAATGGAGGTCAGACAATTTCTTCTTTAAACAGGAACTTGTTTTACTGAATACATTTTCACATTGCAGCAAGATATAAAGTTCAATATCACCAAACTGTTGCTCACAATCAAATGGCTGTGCATTACATTACATTTGGCTAGGCAATGGTCTGTCTTTGCTTTTTCCACCTAGTGGTGCTGCCCATACTTTAGCTGGAAAAGTCCATACAGAGTAACTTCATCCATGTGGTTGCCTGGGATCAGGTACCATCAAAAGTGATGCTGTTGGTAAACGGTCTATATGGGAGTCCTCACATCACACTCTCATACCCTGGACTGCACCATGAGGTCGTCTTCCCCTGTATATACAGTACCATGCAAAAGTATTCACCCCCCCCTTGGCTTTTTACCTATTTTGTTACATTACAGCTTTTAGTTCAATGTTTTTTTAATCTGAATTATATGTGATGGATGAGAATAAATAGTCTAAGTTGGTGAAGTAAAATTAGAAAAATATATACATAAAACTATTTTTCAGAAATAAAAAACTGATAGTTGGCATGTACGTATGTATTCACCCCCTTTGTTATGAAGCCCATAAAGCTCTGGTGAAACCAATTACCTTCAGAAGTCACATAATTAGTGAAATGATGTCCACCTATGTGCAATCTAAGTGTCACATAATCTGACATTACATATACACACCTTTTTGAAAGGCCCAGAGGCTGCAACACCTAAGCAAGAGGCACCACTAACCAAACACTGCCATGAAGACCAAGGAACTCTCCAAACAAGTAAGAGACAATGTTGTTGAGAAGTACAAGTCAGGGTTAGGTTATAAAAAAATATCCAAATAGTTCATGATCCCTAGGAGCACCATCAAACCCATCATAACCAAATGGAAAGAACATGGCACAACAGCAAACCTGCCAAAAAACGGCCACACACCAAAACTCACGGACCGGGCAAGGAGGTCATTAATCAGAAAGGCAGCACAGAGACCTAAGGTAACCCTGGAGGAGCTGCAGAGTTCCACAGCAGAGACTGGAGTATCTGTACATATGGAAGAGTCTCTTTAAGATATCAGCAAAAGATCAATGGTAAATTATCATGTGAAACATATCTTGTGAACAATATTAAAAAAAAAACATATTTGAAAAAATGCTTGACAAGTGAAATATATAAAGGAAAAAGTCCCGTTAAATTTCCAGTCCATGAATTAACAGGGAAATAACACCCATCCGTGAAAATGCAGGAAAAAAAAACAACGATATCCTATGTGTGACTTCACACCCAAAGTGAGTAAAGTAATCTGCTTAACAGATGGCAATGACTGCTATTACAGCAGTCTCGCCCAGCGCAGGGAAATCGGTCTACCCAAAACCCAAGACACAGTACCGGAACAGCAACTATAAGCAGGTAATTCTTGGAAACATAAAACGAGAAACTTCCATAGTGCAATATGTAGATAAAAGGTAATTTATTAAAAACCAAAAGAGGAATTGCACTTACAATATTGTAGTCAATCATAAGTGGTAGGTGTAGCATGAAAAACCAGGTTGCGGTGTCTCCATCTGCTGTGCTTCACTTCCTAAGTCCGTTTGTTAGCCCATCCAAACACGTAATGACGTCACCATCGCAGGCTCGATAGGATAGGATGTCGCCTGGGGATTGGCCGCCACCCGTTCAATAAAAGTTTACTTCAACCTGTGACAATATATTGGGTTTATTTACCACTAACAAGTCTGATGTTTTCTTTTTGATATTGAACCTTAGTTGTGTGCAGGGTATCCATATTTGTGCTCTCTGTAGCAGTGCAGTATCCATCCATAACCCAATCTACAAATCGGCTTCTGCGGGGTAGTGCTACATATGAAAAAAAAATACAGCGCTATAATCATTAATATAATTATACAATTAATTATTTTTCTTTTAAAAACAAGCAGTAAACATACCTGATGTGGAACTCTCTTTCATAGTTGGTGTTGTCAGCGAAGATATTTTCAAAAAACGTTTAGGTGGGCATCTTAGCAAACACAATATACAAGGATATAGGAAATATTATTGTGACCTAATCACATACGCACACTCACTAACACAGTTTGAACTGTATGGACTGGTGTCTTTATTCAACCTTACCAACTATACAACTATGAGAACACAGTGACAGAGAAATCAGCTTATCAATGTGCTGCTTCTCCTTTCACTATCCAGTCACAGGGTCTGAAGAAGACCAGTAAGTGGAAATAAAACTGCAGCAGGCACAGATCATAACCCACATCCAATTCACAATAGTGTGAACCCAGCCTAAATGAAAACCATGACAGAACAGAAATGTTCACCATGTATAAAAGCATCCATATAGGGAACTTGGTGTAACGTTATTCATTTTAGGGTCATTACAGAGGACAAGGGGGGAATATTAGGTCTGGAGGAAAAAGAGATTTACCCTCCACATACGGAAAGGCTGCTTCACAGTGAGAGCTGTGAAAATGTAGGATAGACTCCCCCTAAAACTAGTTCTGGCCAACTCAGTAGATTGTTTTAAAAAAAGAGCTGGATGCATTCCTAGATATAAATATTCCAAAATATAACTGGATACAAATTTTTAGAGGTAATAACACCAGGGGTAGTATATCCAGGAAATATCCAAATGCCTTCTGGGCAGTGGCGTAGCTAGGGGGTGGCTTTTGGGGCTATAGCCCCGAATCTGGGGCCCATAGCCCCGAGTCTCTGCAGGGGTCCCCAAGGGGAGGGGAGGCTCTCTGGGGACCCTGATGTAAGTGGGGGGCTCTCTGGGGACCCTGATGTAAGGGGGGGGCTCTCTGGGGATACACACACACATGTATATTATATACATGTGTATGCCCACCCAAGCGTATGACTATCTTTACTAGGCTGCTATGGGATCTAGCCCCAGATCTTTTGTAGACCTAGCTACGCCCCTGCTTCTGGGGATCAGGAAGAAATATATATTTTTCCCCCCGCTGGAGCAAATTGGGCCATACTGTATAGTTTTTTTTTGCCTTCCTCTAAATTATAGTAGGTATATTATAGGTATAGGGTTGTTTATATGGAAGTTTTCTATTTACCGTATTTATCGTCGTATAACACACACTTATTTCCCCTGAAAATAGAGGGTAAACAGTGCCTGCTTGTTATACGCCAATATATTTTTTTTACCAACAGGGGGCGGGAATCGGGTGGTCAGCGCCAGGTGCCACACATTGGGGGGGGGGGGGTGTCAGGCCAGCTACCCCGCCTCTCCTGGCCCTGGGAGAGCACTGCCAGCAAACATTACTGCCAGTCCTTTCTCATACACCACTCCTCCTGTGTCACTTGAAGCCTCTAAATACCTCAATTAACGCCGCTCTTTCTGGTCACTCTCCCCCTCCCACTCCGCCTCCTCCTCGAGTGTAGTTTTTGATTGGAGGAGGAGAGCGGTCACGTGACCGTCAATGAAACATCAGAGGAGAGCAGTCACATGACCGGGTCCATGAAAGAGTGGTGTTAATTGAGGTATTTAGTGGCTTCAATTTACATTGAGAGTGTAACAGGATGAGCGGTGTAAGAGAAGGGGCTGGCAGTGATGTTTTCTCAACTCTAGAGTAGCAGTGGCAGTGGCAGTGCTGTCCCTGGAGACTGGGGGGCTTTATAATGAAAGGGGGCTGTGTGATGTGCAGGGAAAGGGGGCTGCATACTGTGCAGGGAAAGGGGTCTGTGTAATGTGCAGGGGTCTGTGTACTGTGCAGGGGGTCTGTGTACTATGCAGGGGGCTGTGTACTATGCAGGGGGTCTGTGTATTGTGCAGGGGGTCTGTGTACTATGCAGGGGATCTGTATACTATGGAGGGGGCTGTGTACTATGCAGGGGTCTGTGTACTATGCAGGGGGTCTGTGTATTATGCACGGGGTCTGTGTACTGTGCATGGGGCTGTGTACTATGCAGGGGGTCTGTGTACTGTGCAGGGAGTCTGTGTATTATGCAGGGGGCTGTGTACTATGCAGCGGGTCTGTGTACTGTGCAGGGAGTCTGTGTACTATGCAGGGGGCTGTGTACTATGCAGCAGGTCTATGTACTGTGCAGGGGGTCTGTGTACTATGCAGCGGGTCTGTGTACCGTGCAGGGGGTCTGTGTACTATGCAGCGGGTCTGTGTACTGTGCAGGGGGTCTGTGTACTATGCAGGGGGCTGTGTACTATGCAGGGGGTCTGTGTACTGTGCAGGGGGTCTGTGTACTATGCAGGGGGGCTGTGTACTATGCAGCGGGTCTGTGTACTGTGCAGGGGGTCTGTGTACTATGCAGGGGGCTGTGTACTATGCAGGGGGCTGTGTACTGTGCAGGGGGTCTGTGTACTATGCAGTGGGCTGTGTACTATGCAGGGGGTCTGTGTACTGTGCAGGGGGTCTGTGTACTATGCAGCGGGTCTGTGTACCGTGCAGGGGGTCTGTGTACAATGCAGCGGGTCTGTGTACTGTGCAGGGGGTCTGTGTACTATGCAGGGGGCTGTGTACTATGCAGGGGGTCTGTGTACTGTGCAGGGGGTCTGTGTACTGTGCAGGGGGTCTGCGTGCTATGCAGGGGGCTGTGTACTATGCAGCGGGTCTTTGTACTGTGCAGGGAGTCTGTGTACTATGCAGGGGGCTGTGTACTATGCAGCGGGTCTGTGTACTGTGCAGGGGGTCTGTGTACTGTGCAGGGGGTCTGTGTACTATGCAGGGTTCTGTGTACTGTGCAGGGGGTCTGTGTACTATGCAGGGTTCTGTGTACTATGCAGGGGGCTGTGTACTATGCAGCGGGTCTGTGTACTGTGCAGGGGGTCTGTGTACTATGCAGGGGGCTGTGTACTATGTAGGGGGCTGTGTACTACACAGGGGCTGTGGAAAGTTTTTTTCCTGAAACTTCCCTCTTAAAGTTAGGGTGCGTGTTATACGCCGATAAATACGGGTATTTATTTTTTTCTAGTGGTTGAACAAGATGGACCAGTGTCTTTTTTCAACTTAACTAACTATGTAAATGGCAATTCATTGGCGGGTAAAACCGCTCCTATATAGAGCATGTGTTTTAACTTTGTACTTTGCTGTTTGCCTGGGGTTTATCATTAAAGTATGCGGTAACTAAAGGCAAAAAACCTGTCTGTTTTTTATTGCTCTCTGTTTCTCCCGTTCGTGAGATTCACCCTCTCTATTTGTCCTGATTCCAATATTACCGAAAGTGAAAGAGAATCCCAAATTATGGGTTGTGTTATAATTCTTCCTTACTCTATCAAAATTGAAAAACAAAATGTTTTGTCTATAGTTCTATTTTAAAAGTTTATAGTTCTGTTTATAGTTCTATCTATAGTTCTATTTTAAATGAAAATGAAACTGCATGGTGTTATGCTTGACATCCAGACATGGTAAACTGCATATCTATGTATTTTTCTGACTATCTGGGTTCCTATGAATTACCTCTTTAATGTACAGCATATTAACCATGCAGAAGTCCTTGACATATTTTAGTCTTTTTACTGGGTAGTCAGAAGGAAAGCTATTGATAATTTCTGCTTTCTTTATTTTGCTGCTTGTGAGTCATTTCATAGCAGAAGAGAGCGAGCATAACTGGAACAATCATTACATGATTGTACTTGTGATTTGATTGATTTTATCTTTTGCATTACTGTTCTTACTGTAGTTTTGTGACTCACAATAGCTCTTCAAGCTGCATTTCTACAAACTGTGCAGTTCTGGGAAAATGCTGAATACTTTAATTACTTCTTAAGCCTCATACACACAATCGGATTTTCCGCAGACAAAGCATCAGACTTTTGTCCGAAGGGCGTGTACCGTGAACTTGTCTTGCATACAAACGGTACATAATTGTCGGCCAACAAACACGAACATAGTGATGTACTAGACGTACTACGAACCGATAAAGAGGAAGTTCAATTGTGAAGCGCCACCCTTTGGGCTCCTTCTGCTAATTTCGTGTTAGTAGAAGTTTGGTGAGGGTTGATTTGCGCTTTTCATTTCACACTTTTCAGTTCTTTTCTCAATGCCCGTTTGTCAACCAGCCATGTTGCGGAATCAGAGGAGATGACGTATTATTTATTATTGGCCTTGGAGTTATTGCTTTGACCCAAGTCCAGTCCAGGAACAGGAGGAGGAGGATTTCTTGAACCAAATATTGGTTGCTTTATTAATCGTGACCAATTATGTCATATGCCTTTACTGCGGGAGCTCCAGGAGAATAATCTGGATGATTTTCGGAATTATCTCCGGATGATGGACCCCTGCTTTCACCAGCTCTTGGCATTGTTGACCCCCTATTTTAAGAAGCAGGACACATACATGAGGCTTTTTATTTTATTTTTTGGTTGAATAATGATTTGATTTGGTATATTTTCTATATTTTTGGATGCATAGAATGCACTTGTTGGTTAAGTTCTATTGGCAAATAGCATGCCTAATTTTATTTGTTTTCTTTTTTTAATGCACAATAAAAAAATTGTGTAGAATAATACTTTTCTATGTGTTTTACTTCAAATGACAGTTTGGGATTAGGCAGTTACATTTAAAAAAATACAATGTGAAATTAACAAGGGACATCAACATAATTGTATCTTTGATCTTCAAAACTAGAGGATAATGGTGTTGTGGTAACTTGCCCAAATAAAAAAAAACAAGCATAATAATATTATTCTTGATATCACTAGAAAATGCCTTTGAAAATACGTTTGGCAGAACTTTATCAGTATCACCAGCAAAGCAGTTTCATTATTATCCCATTAAAGAAGAAGAGAATGTGCGCTGTACTTTGAGATTTTATAATTTGCCGCGTCACGAATGTTAATCCTCCATTATGAACGCTAGTTTACAAGACCGACCGCTTCTAGCTTGTCCTTGCTTCCGAGCATGCCAGTTTGTACTTTGGACTTTTGTCTGACGGACTTGTGTACACACGATCGGAAAATATGACAACAGACATTTGCCAGTGGAAAATTTATAAGCCTGCCATCCAACATTTGTCTGTGGAAAATCCGACAACAATTGTCCGATGCAGCGTTCAAACGGTCGGATTTTCCGCCAACAGTCTGTCATCACACAATTCCTGGCGGAAAATCCGATCGTGTGCACGAGGCTTGACATGTATAAAATTGTGATTATAGAGATTCTCTCCCATTTTTAGTTTCTTGCACTTGGAACATTCTTTGTCAAAAGGGATGTAAAATGCCACCAATCCAGCAACCATAGGCATGCATATACTACTAACAAGAACAACAGGGCAAAATGTATGTATTATTAAAGAAAAATAATGAAGATATTAAAGTGTATGCACAGCAAAACTTTTTTTTTTTTTAGTTTTGGATAGAGCGGAGAAAGGGTAAAGCTCCTGTCGGGTTTTTACTATTAAAATATATCTAAGCTGTAAAGGCTCATTCCCACTAATGCATAGTGACAACACATTTTTAAAGGAATTTGTATTGCTGGAAAGATGAATTATAGCTTGCCAATATACAGTACAAAAAAATGAATTGCAGTCCATCGCATCAAGAAGCAATAATAAAAACTTTCATTAGCAGACTACTTTGCACTGCACTGTTGTTATCCACTGATAATGTACATACTGCATGAATATAACTGTTTTATTAATTCACAGCAATTTTTAAACTTATTTGTATGCTGTAACTTTGGTACAATAAACCAATAACCAAAAAGCAACTTCTTCAAGTGTTTTATATTACGCAAAAGCAACACTAAAGTATCTTGTCTTCCAAATTCCATCCCTGTGTCAAATCATGTCAATACCATTAGGTTTTACACCGGTATAACTCCATAAGCATTTATCAAAGTTAGTATATTAACTGCTTGCCGACCTGCCAAGCTTGCCAGGCCAACTTGTACCGTCACCGTAATGTACCTGTACATAGTAGTTCTCTTCAGGGTTGGCTCATGCATGGGCATGCATGCACCCAAAAGCTTGAGCTGCCAGTCGCTGCAGCACAAGTTGATCAGCTGGTCCCGGTCAATAATTTATGGCTGGGACCCGCTGATTGGCTGAGCGAATAACAGAAGAGGGCCACAACACAGGGCTCTCTACAGACAGCAGCAATGTGCCATTTTTTTACTCCCTGAAAAGCATAGCAAACATTGTTAGGCACACATTTAACCCATTGATCGTCCCTGATGTTAACGCCTTCCCAGCCAGTGCCATTAGTGCAGTAACAATATATATTATTAGCACTGATCACTGGATTATGCCCCGTACACGATCGGATTTTCCGACAACAAATGTTGGATGTGAGCTTGTTGGCGGAAGGTCTGACCATGTGTATGCTCCATCGAACATTTGTTGTTGGACTTTCCGCCAACAAATGTTGGCTAGCAGGTTCTCATATTTTCCGCCAACAAATGTTTGTTGCCGGACTTTCCGATCATGTGTACACAAGTCTGTCAGACAAAAGTCCATGCATGCTGGGAATCAAGTACGAGCCTGAAGCGATCGGTCTTGTAAAACTAGTGTTCGTAATGGAGATATCACCTACGTCTTGTATGTCACTACGTTCGTAATTGTTGGCCAACATTTGTGTGACCGTGTGTATGCAAACAAGTTGGAGCCAACAACCTTCGAACAAAAACCCATGGTTTTGTTGTCGGAAAGTCTAATCGCGTGTACAGGGAATAAGTGTCACTGGTGATGTCAGTGGTTGGCAGTATATATTCATTGTAATGCTATCAATTTCCCTACATAGAAAAATAGTAATGTGATAAATGTTTAGTAGCATTGTTCATTTTGTTGTCCTCAATAACCCCAGAAGACATGTCAGAGAATTACAAATATTTGGGAGATTAAAATTATCCACTCTAAATTCAAAAGTCCATTCAAGCAACTGGCATTTATGACACAGTGCAGTATATCTTTTTTTTTCATTTGCAACAACGTATTTTTAACCAATCAGCAAAGCCATTTATTTAGAATGGCACCCAAAGCACCACAATGCATGTGCCTATGTTTCAGCAGCACCACGACACACAGGGATCTATTTATAAAGCAGAAAATGTGACTTTAACAAACAATTGCTGGTGGAGAATCAATTATCCCCATTGTAAGGAACATATCTGGATGGTTCAGACAGCTGCACTTCCTAATTTAACAGAGGACAACTACAATAAATACAGTATACTGTATACTGTATATGAGAGATTGTTGCACAAGGCTAAGACCCCTTTCACACTGGGGCTGCCCGTGCGTTCTCGGTAAAGCGCCCCGCTAGTTTTAGCGGCGTTTTACTGCTGTTTAAGTCTCTCTTTTCAGCTGCTAGCAGGGTGCTTTTAACCCCAAAAAAGGTCGCTTTTTATTGCAATGGGCAGGGGTATTTTAGAAACACTGTATACAGCGCTCCCAAACTGCCCCAAAGATGCTGCTTGCAGGACTTTTTCTAACATCCTGCAAGCGCGCCGCCTGGGTGTGAAAGCACCCATTGCAATGGATGGGAGGCAGTTTTCAGGCACTTTACAGGTGCTATTTCTAGCACTAAAACGCCTGAAAACTGCCTCAATGTGAAAAGGGGTCTAAGGAGAAACACCAAGTACTCATGAGCTCAAGGGACTCAACCAAAATGTTATTATGGTTTAAACAAGCACATTAAATGAAAGATACGTGCTGCAAATTACTTAAAGCAGAGTTCCACCCAAAAATGGAACTTCCACTTTAACCACTTCCCTACCCGCGTATATACATATGACGTCCACAGATGGGATCTCCCATCCTGGGTGGACGTCATATGATGGCCTCACGTTCCCGGCCGTCTAGGGGGCGCGCGCGCGCCGCCGCGTTGCTCGGGACCCGGTGCGTGTGCCCGGCGGCCGCGATGTCCGCCGGGCACCCGCGATTTCCCGTTAACCGGGCCGGACAGTGGATCTGTGTGTGTAAACACACAGATCTACGTCCTGTCAGGTGAGAGGAGAGCGATCTGTGTTCCCAGAACGGAGGAACACTGATCGGTCTCCTCCCCTTGTACGTCCCCGCCCCCTACAGTTAGAAGCATTCCCTAGGAAACACATTTAACCCCTCCCCGCCCCCTAGTGGTTAACCCCTTCACTGCCTGTCACATTTACACAGTAATCAATGCAATTTTATAGCATTGATCGCTGTATAAATGTGAATGGTCCCAAAAATGTGTCAAAAGTGTCCGATGTGTCCGCCATAATGTCGCAGTCATGAAAAAAAATCGTGATCGCCGATATTACTAATAAAAAAAAAAATAAATAATTTTTTTAAAAAAATGCCATAAATCTATCCCGTATTTTGTAGACGCTATAACTTTTGAGCAAACCAATAAATATACGCTTATTGCGATTTTTTTTACCAAAAATATGTAGAAGAATACGTATCGGCCGAAACTGAGGAAAAAATTAGTTTTTTTTTTTAAAAATTGGGATATTTATTATAGCAAAAAGTAAAAAATATTGTCTTTTTTTCAAAATGGTTGCTCTTCTTTTGTTTATAGCGCAAAAAATAAAAACCGCAGAGGTGATCAAATACCACCAAAAGAAAGCTCTATTTATGGGGAAAAAAAGGACGTCAATTTTGTTTGGGTACAACGTCGCACGATCGCACAATTGTCGTTTAAAGTGCGACAGCGCTGAAAACTAAAAATTGGTCTGGGAAGGAAGGGGGTGAAAATGCCCTGTATTGAACCGGTTAAGAGAAGGTGACCCCCTGACATGCCACATTTGGCATGTCATTTTTTTGGGGGGGGGGAGTGGATACCATCTTTTTAGAGGCATCCAGCTCCCACTTCCTCCCGGGGCTCCGCGGTGCCGGAAGGAAGTTCACCTCTCCCTCCTCCCTCCCTGCAATCTTCTGGGACTTGTCACAGGTCCCAGAAGATTGCCCGGCCAATCACAGAGCACAGTGTGGCTCACGCATGCACAGTGCATACCGGCTGTGAAGCCACAGCCGGGTGCCCACAGTCAGAATACTGGCGCCGCGGAGAGCAGGGGGAGAGGAACGGGGCTTGCTTCGCCCGCATTGCTGGACCGTAGGACAGGTGAGTGTCCGATTATTTAAAGTCAGCAGCTACACTTTTTGTAGCTGCTGATTTTTATATGGGTAGAACCCCACTTTAAATATATTAACATTTGTATTAGTACAAAGTACATATGGTTTTTCATGGATATTTGCAAATCTGCTATTAACTGCACCAAAACCTACATATCTATACAAAGGGTATGCACATATATTGATAATGTTGCACCCAAAATCAACATATAAACAACAGAAAAGTATCAGTACTATGCAAGAACAACAATGCAAAAATCTGAATGATTAACTTAAGTATAGAAAATTACATGAAACAGTTGCAATGTTTTGGGGAACAAGTACCACCTGATTCTGAGGTGTCTGTATAATTATAGGGTTTTGTTAGAAATATGCATACCTAATTTGCCCAAATCAAGACAAGTACTTATTTTATTAGTATTCGTTTAGGTCACAGTTTAACAGAGGACTATGATGTGTGGTTATACTTTTTTTACTTTATTATTGTATTTGTTTATTACTCTTCTCACAAGCATTCTCCCTTTGCACTTGGTGAACAAAAAAGGGGCTTCTCTCCTCCCTTCTAAACACTTCAGTAAGTTCTGCCCAGCTTGCAGGACGTCTGTAAAATAATATGTAGGTTGCCCCAGTCCTTCAACATCACTAGAAGCTAAGAACATCAGTAGAACTAAATCCAACTGTCTCAGCCTTTCAAGTACACTTCACTGACAGGCTCACACTCTGCTATGGGTTTCCCAGATGTGAACCTCCTGGTGGAGGAGGAAACTATGACTCTCAGGGCAGTAGGTAAAACGTTGTTGACAACTTAATCTCTATTACTTGAAGCCGAGACAAAAAAAGGAATCACGCTTTTAACATGAAAACCCCTATGGTATAATTATGTGGAATTAAGTTCTATATTTCAATAAGGCAGAACATTAGTATAGGGACTCCAAGCAGAACTGAAAATTCAATGAGTTATGGTTATTATTCCTTTTCTTTTCAAGTTGTAATGTGAGAACTAAATTCATGTTGACGATAGCCCAATACTAAGATTAGTTTCTTAATAAAGTTCAAACTTGCTTAAACTAGTGGTAAAAAAAACAAAAAACACAAAAGAAAAAAAAATTTGACAAAGCTGTCTAGGGTGTCGACGCTTACCTTTTGTGTTTTTGAAATAGTTTCCTGTGTCCCAAGAGTTTAGTAGGTGTCAGGACCCAGGATGCAGACATTTTTGTGCCTCTGTTGCAAAGTGTTAGCCAATGTCTTATAAAATCTTTTAATCTCATAAACATTTTTTTTACAAATAATGACTGCAAATACTTCACACAGTGCAACAAACCTTAACAAATGTTAAAGTTCATTCCATACAACATCTCTTGCATCATAACAAAATCTACCTGGAGCTCTTTTGGACATTTGTTCTATGCATCATTGGTTTTTGTAAGTGAATTGTCACTCATTTAGTGATTGATGTTTGTTTTTTTTCTTTGTGTATATTATTGGAATTTATGTATATCTATATTCCAGATTACTGTTTACCTCCTGATGGAGTTAAGGTTCAACACCATTGAATATGTATCATTGAAGACGACTTTATGAGATGTACCTATGATGTATTGAATAAAACCTTTTAGATTGGCTGGTTTTCATCTCTATTAAGTAAAAAAAAAACATTTTCACAAATTTTGCATGATTTTGGGTGCCTTAAAGTCTCATTTCATGTCTCTGTATTCTATATTGCATGCCACCCTTTTATTATGTGTGTCATGGCAAGATAGGTTTCTGTATTTAGTTTGATATTCATGTCAAAGTGGTAGAACTTACTGAGAAGAGGGCACCACCTTGCAGCTCTACCAGAATGTTGCCCAACATTTGCAGTTCACAGAGCAGTTCCATTACACTATGGAATCAATCATTGCTGTAGAGATAGCTCAGACATACATCAAGTGTTGAACAATTCTTTATATACTGTATGTCTGCAATGTATGAACTGTCTTGAGTATGTAAAGGCCCCGGGCCTCCTTCGGTCTAATGAGAACCTCCAGGGCCAGAGATAGCTGACATCCTTCTGTATGTATGTGGTGGGTTGTGAGGCATAGCGGGTGCAGAGTAGTTAAAGGTATTAGGCGCCAGACACTTCTTGAATGCAAAAGAAAGTTTATTTCTCTTAACAAACTTTTTGGGGGGAGAGAGGGTTAGGGCCAGGACACCCTTAGGTAGTTGCAAAATTAATTGACAGACTCCGATACTTCAATAGGAGGACAGCCATACAGGAAAAGGCATCCAGCAAGACGCCACATCTGCACGTGCAGGAATGCTGTCTCCTATGGCAACAGTCTTTAACAATTCCTAACACAAAGCATAACAGTTCTTTCACTTTCACTATCATTACAATTGTTCCTTGTAGTTCTTCAGCCCACTGAGCTTCCAGTCTCTCCCTAGACTAGATGATTCACTGCCACTGAATCCCTTGAGCTCCTTCAATGTTCACGGTGGTATCTTCCTCAAGTGTCACCCCCACTTCTCTGCTGGGTTCCTAGCTTGGCACTCTAGATACCTCTCAAGCTTCACCCCCGCTGGCCTGCTCGGTCCCTAGCTTGACACACAAGGCTGCTCTGCAAGCGTCACCTCCGCTGGCTGGATCCCTGGCTTGATACCCACTGAAGTTTCCTGATTCTTCACCATCCTCGGTTGGTGAGAATGCTGCTCCGGTACTTGCTTCAGTTACTCACTGTGGTCCCTGGTAATTAGGCAGATAGTCCCTTACTGGCGACAGCTTCCCCTCTACCTCCGACCCCGACAGATTCTCCAGCCCGCAGAACCGTCACTTCTGGTTGGACTGCAAGTCCCAACCATGCGCTGCTCTCTTGATTCTCGATAGGCCCTCAGACAGGCTAGCAGCCAGACGTGCCAGGGATCGGCCCCATTTCCGGCCTAGCAGCCTGGGCAATACAACACACGTTCACCCAGACAGCCATCCAGGTGGCACAGAACATAGATCACCTGACTCCACCCGAATATAAAGTCTCACCCAGAAGACAAAGGGATTCAAGAAAACCCCTGCCCATTGGCTAAAATACCCCATATACCTATAACCTGACCTTGCGTTGCCTTTCTCATATCCAGTACCACCAAGTACCCGCAACCTTGTGGTAGAAGAGAAACGTGCAACAAGGCCAAACTTAGGGAGAAATCAATAGAACTCTATCAATCAACCAGGATAACTACTCCTGGCAAGTAAATTTGTGAGGAGCAACCCTACCTAAACTCCAGGGTGCTACAAGTACATTGGGTAGTTTTAGAAAAAAATGTAATTTAAACCCAAGACAAAAATGTGATGGCTAGTATATAAAATAGAATCTGCGTTAAAATTTGTTTTGTAAATGTACAACCTTATGTAGTAACATTCATCATATTTCTCATATAAATTATATGTTCTTCCTATAAGAAAAGAAAAAAAAACAACATACACTCAGTGCTATCCTTGCTATAACTGAGGATTGGTTGTGTGCAATCAGATTGCATCGTGTATAAGGAGCTAGTTGAACTAAAATCCTTTTTCATGTACAATAAAGATGGCAGTAACTGAAAAATGCATAGAACCTTTTGTGCCTATATATGTGAAAATAAACAGTGATATGATCCCAGAGGTTTAGAGCTAAATTAGTTGAATCAGTCACTGGCTAACAACAAGGCTGCCTTCTCTGGAGGGCTGGGAACCCAAGCAATGTTACAGAAGAAGGAAAGGGAAAGAGAGGTGCCAAGCCACTGATAGTGTAGCACAATTTATTTACAGCTCACTAGAGCTGTCAAACCTAAGGATTCTGCAGCCAATAGGAACACGTTTCGGAAGCTGGACCACGCCTTCTTCATTCCTCTCCATGCCTTACTTCTTGTGAAGACTATTAGGATGTCAGGGCGAACAACTACATTAAAGGCTATTAAAGACCATCTGGACTGGTGCAGCTTGAAGAAAAGATCATGCCCTGTCAAACTTCCTTTTTTTTGCAGATCTCTATGGATCTCAGCTGCCTAATAAAATGCATAATAATCTAGAAGCAGTAAGGCACAATCTGTTATGTACCTGTCTTGACCCTGACTTGTAGGAGGAGACCTCTCTTACAGCCCTGGCTCAGGAGCCACTGGAGTTGGGACAGTGGTCTCGAGAGCACAGTGAGGTAGGAGTGCCTATGAGATCTGTGGTAGCTGGCACAGCTGGGCGGATGATGGATGCCCAGGAAGGACCAGGATTCAGATGACAGCAGAAGCAGATGCAGGTCAGCGACCCGGTACACTGGATGATGCAGGATCAGCAGCAGGCTGTACAGGGTGAGACAAGCCGGGTCAAACACAGGTAATCAGATACAGCAAGGCAGCAGGCTGCAGCAGGGTCAGACAGGCGGGGTCAACACAGGTAATCAGATATAGCAAGGCAGCAAGCTAGAGCAAGGTCAAATGGACAGGCAGAAGTTGGCAGCAGGATATCAGGCATAAGAGGTTAGCAGAGTCAAGGCAAGCAGAGGTCAGTGTTTAGAGATAGCAGGTGTAGTCAGCAGAGCCGGGTCAATACAGGTATCAGGGAGCAGGTACATGATCAGAATAGATCAAACAGCACTGCACAAGTGCATCTGCTGTACTTTTAAAGGCCTATTGGCGCCAAGCAAAGGACAACGCACCCACACGCTGCTGCCCAGCTCGTTGGACTGACAATGGAATCCGTGTGTGCATGTGCGCAGGCATGCATCTCCGCCTTGCTGCAGTAGGCCCCTGACACAATCATTGTGTTGAACATTATAGGGTCGATTTACTAAAACTGGAGAGTGCAAAATCTGGTGCAGCTCTGCATAGAAATATATCAGCTTCCAGGTTTTTTGTCAAAGTTTAATTGCACAAACTGAAGTTAGAAGATGGTTGGCTACCACACACAGTTTTTTCACTCTCCAGTTTTAATTAACCACTTCCCGCCCGGCCCATAGCAGATGACGGCGGAGGCTCTTTACCACGTGATCAGCCATGTCCAATCATGGCTGATCACGATGTCAATAGGAAGAGCCATTGATCGGCTCTTCCTCACTCGCATCGCACTGATTGGCACCATTATGTTGCAGTGATGCCCAGCAATGCCACCCTTAGGGGCATCAGTGCAAACAATCAGTGTCATCAGTGCCATCCATCAGTGTCCATCGGTGCCACCTGTCAGTGCCCATCCATGCCCATCAGTGCCCACCTATCAGTGCCCATCCTTGCCCATCTGTGCCAACTATCAGTGCCACCCATAACTACCCATCAATGCCACCTACGAGTGCCCATCAATGCCACCTACGAGTGCCCATCAGTGCCGCTTATGAGTGCCCATCAGTGCCACCTATGAGTGCCCATCAGTGCCGCATACCATTGCCACCTATCAGTGCCCATCAGTGCCACCTATCAGTGCCCATCAGTGCCGCTTATCAGTGCCCATCATCAGTGCCCGTCAGTGCCACCTCATCAGTGCCACCTCATAGGTGCCACCTCATCGGTGCCCATCAGTGCCACCGTATCAGTGCCCGTCAGTGCAGCCATATCAGTGCCCATCATTGAAGAAGAAAATGTACTTATTTACAAAAAAATTTAACAGAAAAACTTGGTTTTTTTCAAAATTTTCCGTCTTTTTTTATTTGTTGTGCAAAAAATAAAAAACGCAGAGGTGATCAAATACCACCAAAAGAAAGCTCTATTTGTGGGAACAAAATTATAAAAAATTTGTTTGGGTACAGTGTTGCATGACCGCGCAATTGTCATTCAAATTGCGACAGTGCTGAAAGCTGAAACTTGGCCTGGGCAGGAAGGTGTCTAAGTGCCTGGTATTGAAGTGGTTAAAGTTTTAAGTGCATGACCACTCTATTTTAAGGGATTCCTTAAATAGTACTTGAGATTGATTTGTATAGAAATCCATCTTGATCAACCATGAGTGTGGGGTGCTACTTGAGGTTCAATTTGGCCTACATGTTGGTTTAACGATGTAGCACGAGGATAGATTCCTGGATTGAATGCTCCTCGCGGCAGCAAAGATAACTGCCAGGGGGAAACCTTTTGGGGTATGGGAAAGGCCATGGGGCTAAGTACTGCTCACTTTGAGGTGTGTGGATGATTCCTTGTGATGAAGTGGTGCATCCAGGTGCCCTAGAGGTTGGCCAGCTTTAGAAAGGAACAGTAAAGGTTAGCTACCTCCCTGAGGGTTGAGTATGGCACACATTGCTTCATGTATGGAGAATGGAAAGAATATGCAGATATTAGCTGAGCCACATTACTTAGCAGAAGGGTAGGATACATTTGTACTTACCTAGTATTAAGTGTAAGTTTACTGTGAAGTGCCAAACCACTAGTGGGAGGATTCACAAACATTGTACCTTAAATCATTGTGCAACCTTCCTGTGAAGAACTGTATTGATCTACTAGTGTGAATACTTCCCCAGGTCAAATACTTTTCTTGGGTGCCGCGTAACAGATTTGGTATCAATACTGCTGCACATAGTTGTGGTTTAGTAGCACATGGCTGTGTTTGATCTGCTCCAAGCTGTAGAACTTTTATGCCTTTCCAATGATTGGTGTGTATGTTTACCAATGAATATCACAAGTAGGGATGAGCTTCGTGTTCGAGTCGAACCCATGTTCGACTCGAACATCGTCTGTTCGCCCGTTCGCCGAATTGCGAACGATATGGGCCGTTCGCGCTAAATTCGTGTGGCGCGTCACGGCCCATAATTCACTGCGGCATCGCAGTGCATTGCTGGCTGATGATTGGCCAAGCATGCACTATGACCCGCATGCTTGGCCAATCACAGCGCCGTCAGTAGAGAGAGCTGTAATTGGCCAAAGCCAGGGTGGCTTTGGCCAATTATGGCTCAGGGGATTTAGTACACACCCCACACTATATAAGGCCGCCTGCACGGCGGCCCTGTGTAGTGTGTGTTCCGGTGTGCTGAGAGATAGAGAGAGAGAGAGACAGTGTCATTTGATTTGAGTTAGATAGATTAGGCAGAACAGTCAGTCAGTTAGCTGCACTTACAGTGTATTGTGTATATATATGCATCCCAGGTGTTGCATATATATATATACACTGTATTCAGTTTAGCTAGATCCGTTCCTGTTATCTTCTATCTAGACTATTTACATTTAATGCAGTGCGTCCTGCTCACAGTGTTCAGCTAGATCCGTTCCTGCTATTTACATTTAGTGCAGTGCGTCCTGCTCACAGTGTTCAGCTAGATCCGTTCCTGTTATCTTCTAGACTATTTACATTTAGTGTAGTGCGTCCTGCTCACAGTGTTCAGCTAGATCCGTTCCTGCAATTTACATTTAGTGCAGTGCGTCCTGCTCACAGTGTTCAGCTAGATCCGTTCCTGCTATTTACATTTAGTGCAGTGCGTCCTGCTCACAGTGTTCAGCTAGATCCGTTCCTGCTATTTACATTTAGTGCAGTGCGTCCTGCTCACAGTGTTCAGCTAGATCCGTTCCTGTTATTTACATTTAGTGCAGTGCGTCCTGCTCACAGTGTTCAGCTAGATCCGTTCCTGCTATTTACATTTAGTGCAGTGCGTCCTGCTCACAGTGTTCAGCTAGATCCGTTCCTGCTATTTACATTTAGTGCAGTGCGTCCTGCTCACAGTGTTCAGCTAGATCCGTTCCTGCTATTTACATTTAGTGCAGTGCGTCCTGCTCACAGTGTTCAGCTAGATCCGTTTCTGTTATCTTCTAGACTATTTACATTTAGTGCAGTGCGTCCTGCTCACAGTGTTCAGCTAGATCCGTTCCTGTTATTTACATTTAGTGCAGTGCGTCCTGCTCACAGTGTTCAGCTAGATCCGTTCCTGCTATTTACATTTAGTGCAGTGCGTCCTGCTCACAGTGTTCAGCTAGAGCCGTTCCTGCTATTTACATTTAGTGCAGTGCGTCCTGCTCACAGTGTTCAGCTAGATCCGTTCCTGTTATCTTCTAGACTATTTACATTTAGTGCAGTGCGTCCTGCTCACAGTGTTCAGCTAGATCCGTTCCTGTTATCTTCTAGACTATTTACATTTAGTGCAGTGCGTCCTGCTCACAGTGTTCAGCTAGATCCGTTCCTGTTATCTTCTAGACTATTTACATTTAGTGCAGTGCGTCCTGCTCACAGTGTTCAGCTAGATCCGTTCCTGTTATCTTCCTACTGACAGGCAGGCTTGTCTGGTTACAGTATATAAAGCTACCTGAAGAAAATTACAGGTGTTCTATTTGATCCTATTAGTACCACGGTCAGGCAGCTAGACTATTTACATTTAGTACAGTGCGTCCTGCTCACAGTGTACAGCTAGATCCGTTCCTGTTATCTTCCTACTGACAGGCAGGCTTGTCTGGTTACAGTATATAAAGCTACCTGAAGAAAATTACAGGTGTTCTATTTGATCCTATTAGTACCACGGTCAGGCAGCTAGACTATTTACATTTAGTACAGTGCGTCCTGCTCACAGTGTACAGCTAGATCCGTTCCTGTTATCTTCCTACTGACAGGCAGGCTTGTCTGGTTACAGTATATAAAGCTACCTGAAGAAAATTACTGGTGTTCTATTTGATCCTATTAGTACCACGGTCAGGCAGCTAGACTATTTACATTTAGTACAGTGCGTCCTGCTCACAGTGTTCAGCTAGATCCGTTCCTGTTATCTTCCTACTGACAGGCAGACTTGTCTGGTTACAGTATATAAAGCTACCTGAAGAAAATTACAGGTGTTCTATCCCAGCTTAGTGCAGCTACAGGCCATTAGTATGTCTGGAAGGCCAAGAAGGAGAGGCAGACAGTCACAAGCCAATAAGCGAGGGCAAGCAGGCTCTGTGTCTAGTGCTGGTCGTGGAGACGGTGCATCCTCATCAGCACGTGGCCATGGGACACGCTTGGCCTTTTTTTCGGCAGCTGGCCGTGTTGAGCCGCAACATGCGGAAGACTTGGTCGAGTGGATGACCAAGCCGTCCTCATCCTCCTCATCCTCTCTCACCCATGCCCAGGGTGCTTTGTCTGGCAAAGCAGCGGCCTCTTCCCTCAGCTCAATGTCATCAGTGACTCCTTCCCTAGCTCCACCATGTCCTCATGAGGATTCCCTCGAACTGTTTGACCACAGTGTTGGGTACATGCTCCAGGAGGATGCCCAGCGTTTGGAAGGCTCTGATGACGATACTGAGCTCGATGAAGGCAGTAACATGAGCATGGACAGAGGGGGTGCCCAAGAAGGACAGCAATCTGGCAGTCATGCTCCCCCTGCTGCAGCATACTGCCAGGTTTGCTCCAGTGATGAGGAGGGAGGGGATGATGAGGTCACTGACTCAACGTGGGTGCCTGATAGGAGAGAGGAGGAGGAGGAGGAGGAGGAGGAGGAGGCGGCGGCACATCACCAACGAGGCAGGATGCCCTCCAGGGGCCAGCCTAAGGGCAGCACATTGACTGCATCACACTCCAAAGCTCCCCATATGCAGGGCGCTGCAGTCTCTGCGCGTTATTCAAAAAGTTCTTTGGTGTGGGCCTTTTTTGAGACGAGTGCATCAGATCGCACCGCTGCTATTTGCAACATATGTCTCAAGCGTATCTCGCGTGGCCAAAACATCTCCCGCTTGGGTACCACATGCTTGACCAGACATATGTTGACCTGCCATGCAGTTCGTTGGCAAGCGTATCTAAAAGACCCACACCAAAGAACAAAGAGGATCTCTCCTTGCTCCTCATCAGCTGAGATTTCCAACCCCACTAGACCTTCAGTCCTCTCTGAGACCTGCAGTGAGAGGAATGAAGGTGTAGAATTAGGTGTGTCACAGCCAAGTACTTGTGGGCAATCTGCTTTTGGTACACCGACGTCAGATTGTACCAGGCAAATTTCCCTGCCCCAGCTGCTGCACCGCCGAAAGAAGTTTGCTCCCAGCCATCCACATGCCTAGCGGTTGAATGCTAGCTTGGCAAAATTGCTAGCACTTCAACTGCTGCCTTTTCAGTTGGTAGACTCTGCCCCCTTCCGTGAGTTTGTGGAATGTGCGGTTCCTCAGTGGCAGGTACCCAAACGCCACTTTTTCTCATGGAAGGCGATTCCGGCTCTCTACCGGCATGTGGAAGGCAATGTCCATGCCTCGCTGGACAGGGCGGTCAGCGGTAAGGTGCATATTACCGCTGACTCATGGTCCAGCAGGCATGGACAGGGACGTTACCTAAGTTTCACGGCGCATTGGGTGACTCTGCTGGCAGCTGGGAAGGATGCAGGACAAGGTGCAGTAGTGTTGGAGGTTGTTCCGCCACCACGCCTCCAAAATGCTGATTGTGACACACCTCTCTCCTCCACCCCCTCCTCTTCTTCTTCCTCCATGGCCTCTTCCTCGGAACCAGCGGTGCTCCGTAGGCGTTCAAGGGGCTACGCAAGTACGCAGGCCAAAAGATGCCATGCGGTGCTTGAGCTGGTGTGCTTGGGGGACAGGAGCCACACTGGGGCAGAGGTTCTGTCAGCTCTGCAGGGGCAGGTTCAGAGGTGGTTGACGCCACGCCAACTTAAGGCAGGAATGGTGGTTTGCGACAATGGCACCAACCTCCTCTCTGCCCTCCGACAGGGACAAATGACCCATGTGCCCTGTTTGGCTCACGTCCTTAACTTGGTGGTGCAGCGGTTCTTGGGCAGGTACCCGGGCTTACAGGATGTCCTGAGGCAGGCCAGGAAAGTCTGTGTGCATTTCCGCCGGTCATATAATGCCAGTGCTCGGCTGACGGACCTCCAAAAGGAGTTTAACCTGCCCAAGAACCGCCTAATCTGTGACATGCCCACCAGGTGGAACTCAACGTTGGCCATGCTGCAGCGGCTGCACACGCAGCAGAGGGCCATCAATGAGTACCTGTGCGACTATGGCACCAGGACAGGGTCAGGGGAGCTTGGTTTTTTTTCCCCACGCCAGTGGGCCATGATCAGGGATGCATGCACTGTCCTGTCACCATTCGAGGAGGCCACGAGGATGGTGAGCAGTGACAGTGCATGCATCAGTGACACTGTCCCCCTTGTCCACCTGTTGGAGCACACGCTGCGTGGAATAATGGACAGGGCACTTGAGGCAGAACAGAGGCAGGAAGAGGAGGACTTCCTTAGCTCTCAAGGCCCCCTTTATCCAGACAGTGTTCCTGCGTGCCCGCCGATCACACAGGAAGAGGACGAGGAGGAAGAGGAGGAGGAGGAAGATTGTGTCAGTATGGAGGTGGAGCCTGGCACTCAGCATCAGCAGCAGTCTTTAAGGGATCAGTCCCAAGAAACACATGGACTTGTACGTGGCTGGGAGGAGGTGGCTGCGGACCATGTCGTTCTTAGTGACCCAGAGGACTCCGGACCGAATGCCTCAGCAAACCTACGCTGCATGGCCTCCCTGATCCTGCAAAGCCTGCGTAAGGATCCTCGTATTCGTGGTATCAAGGAGAAGGACCAATACTGGCTGGCAACCCTCCTTGATCCACGTTACAAGGGTAAGGTTGCGGACCTTATCTTGCCATCGCAGAGGGAGCAGAGGATGAAACATCTTCGGGAGGCCTTGCAGAAAGGTCTGTGCAACGCGTTCCCAGAGACTGGGAGGTTACAAACTCCTGTTTCTGGACAACGTGTTGCTGAGGCTTCGGTCAGTCAAAGAAGGAGCGGTGGAGAAGGTGGCCGTCTGACCGATGCGTTCAGACAATTTTTTGGTCCGCAGCCCCAAGGTATGATCGGTTCCAGCAACCATCGCCAGCGTCTGTTTTACATGGTGCAGGAATACCTAGGGGCAAGATCAGACTTGGACACCTTTCCCACCGAAAATCCTCTGGGTTACTGGGTCTTGAGGATGGATCACTGGCCAGAGCTTGCACAGTATGCAATTGAGCTACTGGCCTGTCCTGCATCCAGCGTTCTTTCGGAACGCACATTCAGTGCTGCTGGAGGCGTGGTAACCGATCACAGGGTGCGTCTGTCCACCGACTCGGTCGATCGGCTGACCTTCATAAAAATGAATGAGTCTTGGATCACCACCAGCTACCAAGCACCTGATGCTGATGTAACCGAATAATTTTTTTTTAAATCTCAGATCCCTTCAAAGACTGCCTATGCTGATGCTGAGTGACTATCCCTGAGTAATTATCCTCTTCCTCCTCAATCATCACGCTGATAGCTTGT
The DNA here is from genome assembly GCF_042186555.1 of Aquarana catesbeiana. Taxonomy (NCBI): domain Eukaryota; kingdom Metazoa; phylum Chordata; class Amphibia; order Anura; family Ranidae; genus Aquarana; species Aquarana catesbeiana. Next base: position 560,558,133 of record NC_133328.1, read on the forward strand.
AAGAACATTTTTGGTTCTGGGCGCCACCACCAGTGCCTAAGGCACAATTTTTCAGCCCCTGTTTAACAGGGGCGTGTAATTACAATTTTTGATGTAATACTTTGCAGCAGGGCTCGTTCCTGCATTCCAACTAGAGTGTCTGTGAGGGGTTGCAGTGTTGTGGCACCAGCACCAGTGCCTAAGGCCCAATTTTTCTGCCCCTGTCTAACAGGGGCGTGTAATTACAATTTTTGATGCAATACTTTGCAGCAGGGCTCGTTCCTGCGTTCCAACTAGAGTGTCTGTGAGGGGTTGCAGTGTTGTGGCACCAGCACCAGTGCCTAAGGCCCAATTTTTCTGCCCCTGTCTAACAGGGGCGTGTAATTACAATTTTTGATGCAATACTTTGCAGCAGGGCTCGTTCCTGCGTTCCAACTAGAGTGTCTGTGAGGGGTTGCAGTGTTGTGGCACCAGTGCCTAAGGCCCAATTTTTCTGCCCCTGTCTAACAGGGGCGTGTAATTACAATTTTTGAAGCAATACTTTGCAGCAGGGCTCGTTCCTGCGTTCCAACTAGAGTGTCTGTGAGGGGTTGCAGTGTTGTGGCACCAGCACCAGTGCCTAAGGCCTAATTTTTCAGCTCCTGTTCAACAGGGGCATGTAATTACAATTCTTGATCTAATATTTCACAGCAGGGCCCTGTGAGGGCTTACAGTGTTGTGGCCACAGCAACACCTAAGGCCCAAATTTCTGCTGAGTATATAGGGCAGGACCCTACTTTCAAACATCTAACTTACAAACGACTCCTACTTGCAAACGGAAGGAGACAACAGGAAGTGAGATGAAATCTACCCCTAGGAAGGGAAATTCTCTCCTGTAAGAGTTAATATGGGAAAACAATTTCTCCTTTCCACTGATGCTTTCCAATCCTTGTTCCACAAAAAAACCCAAATTTTCAAAAAACATTTTTCATTGGGACAAAAAAGTGAGGTGAAATCTTCTGAAGAGGAGGAAAGACAGCAAAACAAATGTCACAGGGGTGATAACCCTTCCCTATGTTTTCCAAAAAGCTTAGAAAAGATTTTTTGGCTGGAGCTAAACACGTTAAAAATGTTCAAAATTACAAACAGATTCTACTTAACAACAAACCTACAGTCCCTGTCTTGTTTGCACCGCCTGTATACTGCTGTTCAGAGTATATAGGGCCTGGTGGCCCCACACCTTTCCTTATTTTAATTTGGGTGCGGGGTTCCCCTTAATATCCATACAAGACCCAAAGGGCCTGGTAATGGACTGGGGGGTACCCATGCCGTTTGTCTCACTGATTTTCATCCATATTGTCATGACCCGACATGACATTAAACCCGCAAGCAGTTTTAAATGAGATTTTTTCCTTTAAAAATGACATTTGGTGCAGGGACTGTTCTAAACATGGGAAACACGCGTCACTTTACAGGCATACTATAGACACCCCCCAGGTACGATATTTAAAGGAATATTTCACTTTTTTTTTTTTACTTTAAGCATCATTAAAATCACTGCTCCCGAAAAAACGGCCGTTTTTAAAAGTTTTTTTTGCATTGATACATGTCCCCTGGGGTAGGACCCAGGTCCCCAAACCCTTTTTAGGACAATACCATGCAAATTAGCCTTTAAAATGAGCACTTTTGATTTCGAACGTTCGAGTCCCATAGACGTCAATGGGGTTCTAACGTTCGTGCGAACTTTCGGTCCGTTCGCGGGTTCTGGTGCGAACCGAACCGGGGGGTGTTCGGCTCATCCCTAATCACAAGTGATAACCCCATTTGTTTCAAATAATTGGTAGCTATGGCTGCCCCGTGTACTTATTTAATGAAGACTATTAAAAAATGCATCTTTTAAAACCCCACAGTGTATTACATGAGCCACAATAAGGCAGACCATAGATGGTGTGTTTTGCTCGATTCCTTTATCAACACAGTCAGTGTTGATTAAGGAATTCCCTCTACAGAGCTATTGTGTTCTGTCAGCAAGGGGGTGTAGGGAGCTGTCCCTGCTGGGAGAGCACAGTGATTATTGCTAGTGGCTAAAGCCACTGGCAATAATCGCATGCTGAAAATCCGACATGCTGGTTAGGTTTGGCCATAGATTGTTTCAATGGTGGTAGGTCCCTGCTGAACGGGCTGAGATTCGAACCATCTATGGCTGGCTTAAGGCTTATAGCTAAAGTTACTGAATTAAGCTCTGTCTTTGATTCTGATTGGTTACTGTGGAACAATTCAAATAGTGTGATAAATGAAGCCCATTCTGGTTACTGCCTACTTATGTGTAAATAGATTAGCACCTTTTAACTTAAGCCATATTAGTATACAAAATGAGGGTGCCTGTACCTTGATTTGCCCTCTATAGCTTTTCCAAACTTGGTAATATTCCATTTAGTATTCTTTTCAATAATGAAATGCTCCCCGTAATGTAATGATGAAAAGAAGGTGAATGAGTTATGAGCCTCAATTATTGTTGACAACAGCAGTTCTTTACGGTTTGGTGGTTCCTACTTCAATGTTACACTGTGACATAACTCATCTTCTCTATTATATGGATTTCACCTTTCACCTTTTCAAGAAGAATATAAAATGCTCACTTTCCAAAATCATTTTATTGTGAATCTACCTGTATCCTGACATCAGTCTTTATATGTCCATTAAAAAAGTGTAATACATACTTGGCCCATCTCAGACAGTTGAATTCCGTAAATCTCCTAGCCCAATTTAAGAAACAAGTCTCTGCTAATGTTTTGTAACCTTTAACTTAACCGATATTGTGGTGCAATATAATATAGTTTCAGATTTCCTAGGCTCTGGCAGAGAAATCAGACATATGCCCTGTACACACAATCGGACTTTCCGACAACAAAACCATGGATTTTTGTTTGAAGATTGTTGGCTCAAACTTGTCTTGCATACACACGGTCACACAAATGTTGGCCAACAATTACGAACGTAGTGACGTACAAGACATACGGCGAGCCGATAAAAAGGAAGTTCAATAGTCATGCGCCACCCTTTGGGCTGCTTCTGCTAATGTTGTGTTTAGTGAGCATTGATTCCGAGCATACTTTTTTGCGACGGACTTGTGTACACATGATCAGAAAGTCTGACAACAAAATTTGTTGGCGGAAAATTTGAGAACCTGCTAGCCAACATTTGTTAGCGGAACGTCTGACAACAAATGTTCGATGGAGCATACACACAGTTGGACTTTCCGCCAACAAGCTCACATCCAACATTTGTTGTCGGAAAATCCGATCGTGTGTACGGGGCAAAAGAGTCCTTGGGTAACTAGTCAGTGCTACTGTGCGAACCGTGGAAACTAAACAGATTTTACCTTTCATCAATTCAGAGAGGTTCTAACAATAAAAGTTCATTGGTGGTTTCATCTTATGATTTACATGGCTTTTCTCCACACTCTTTGTCTGTTTGTCTTAAAATTGTATAGCATGGATTTTTTTTTAGGTATGAAATTTGACAAACCGAACCCCAATCTATTTTGCCCAGAGGTGTAGGCCAAATATGTATCAAATATGTAACTGCAAAGGTAAAGTTAATCTGATGAATGCTAACTGATTTTAATCTGGGTTTCATATCACTTTCACTTTGTCAGTCTGGGTCTGGCTTTCACAAAAACTCTTCGCTAGGCCCCAGCCTCTTTCTGCTTTTCTGTTATTATGTCCTGTGCTGCTGCTTTGCTTAAAGCAGTGTTCCAGTCGATTTTTTTTTTTAAAGTCAGCAGCTACAAACACTGTAGCTGCTGACTTTTAATAAGGACACTTACCTGTCCTGGGAACCTTCGATGTCGGCCCCCGAGGCCAATCCGTACGTCACATCGTGTGCCAGTGCTGCCATCCTAACTAAGGGAAACAGGCAGTGGAGCCTTGCGGCTTCACTGCCCATTTCCTACTGCACATGCGTGAGTTGTGCGGCGCTTTGTGAATGGCCGGCTGTCTTTTGGGACACACACAGGTCCCAGAACACAGCGCGCCCCATTACCCAGAAGAACACGCGAGGGAGGAAGAAAAAGAAGAGCTCCGCGGTAAAGGAAGTGGCAGATTAGGAAGACTGCCTAGCAAAAGGCGTCTCTGGTAAATAAAAAAATGTTTTTTTTTTAAATGTTTTTTTATAGATTTTTTGGAGAATGTTAATGTAATTTTTTATGTCAGGGTGGACCTCCACGTTAAAGTAGAATTATAGGCATTTTTTGCCATATTGGGGAGATTTACCTACACTTCCTGTCCCATAGCAAAACAGGAAGTGAGAGGAAATCCCTGCAAATTAAGGGTATTTCCTGGGGACCCCCAGATTACCAGAACTACTGTCCCCATTGGAAGATTTCCCCTCTATTACTTTTCTGGGGACAACCCAAAATTTTGGATTTTCTTTTACTTTCACTTTCAATGCTAATGATAAACAGGACAAATAGAGAGAGAGAGTAAATCTCCCTAATCCGGTCACAGACAGCAACAAAACCTGACAGGTGTTCTAATCCCTCTTCACTCTGTCCAAAACTTGCCTTTAGTTACACTTAGGAACTGATTTCTCTGTGTGTATTAAGTCTTCTAAACTACAGTGGGTGGTGGAACAGGGGAGTGTAACGTATCATTGCAAATGATCTAAGGTGCGCATAATTAGATTGCAAAGAGTCCTACCGAAAGTTGGAGAATTCCTATAGAACTATGGAATCAGATTTAGGTGTTCCCAGAACACCATTATTACACAAAAGCATGTGATTTTCCATAGGGGCTGGCCTGGTATACTCAGATATTGCCATTATGAAAACAAAAGGCCATTGGGCTGTTACAAATGAGCTTTGTCTTGTCCCCTGCCACCTCCTGAGCTTTTCTTATGGTCAAATAGGTCACCTATCACATTAAAGAATGAATACAGCTCTTAAGTAATGTGGAGAATTGCTCATATATTTTGTGTGGGTTTTCACTGAAGGTAATAAGCCAGACCTGGTAAAGCAATATCTATGAATATGTAATAAAGCGCATAAGCAAAAATCTACAAATATAACAAAACTAGTGCGTGATCCACAGCTATCACTAATTAGCTGTCACTAATTATAAATACATATCCTCAGTGTATCAGATGTGCAAATGTACAAATATGTAAAAAAACATTATGTGAAAAAGAGCAAATATAATCAATAAATCTATAATCAATAAATCCAGTGCAAAATCAATACATATAAAATACAAAAATGAAGTCCAACTCATGCAAAGAGATGAATATAAAGCACATCGGTATACAGTCCAACTCATACAAGAAATATAAGGTGCATTCTTTTAAATTCCCAGTAAGTACATCACAAAAAAATCCAGTGGTTGTGTCTATAATCCCAGACACCACACAATATCTTCTTCAATATATCAGGGCACTGATCATCAGTGACCTGATTATCAGTGCAGCCCGAACAGTGCCTACCAGTGCTGCCAATCAGTGACCACCAGTGCTGTCAATCAGTGCCCATCAGTGCTGCCTGCCAGTACCGCCTATCATTGCCGCCTATCAATGTCCATCAGTGCTGCCTTCCAGTGCCGCCTATCATTGCCGCCTATCAGTGCCCTTCAGTGCAGCCTCATCAGCACACATCAGTAAAGGAGAAAAATTACTTTAAAATTAATTAAGAAAAATGTATTTTTTCAAAATTTTCAGTCTTTTTTCATTTGTTTAGTGAAAAATAAAAAACCCAGTGGCGATTAAATACCAGAAAATTAAAGCTATATTTGTCTAAAAAAACGATAAAAATTTCATTTGGGTGCAGTGTAGCATGACTGCACAATTGACACTCAAACTGCGGCAGTGCTGAAAACTGAAAATTGGCCTGGGCAGGAAGGGAATGAGTCGAGTCTATCTCTAGTCCTACTCTACTACTCTAGTCCTAGCCTAAAACTACCCTCCATCCAGAATGACAGAGCTGATGTCTGAAGGTATCTGCTGTACTACTTCAACCAGAATGCAAATATCCTAAGACAGAAAGTGTGTTACCAGCAGGATTGCACAATATTCTCGGATATTCAGGTACTTATATATTCGATTAGCTCACCTATAGTGACTACTACTTGTGCGGTTTATAAATAAGCTCTTATTGATCATAAATTAGTCCCCAGTGTCTAGTGTGATTAAAAAGGCCCCAAACTGTTAATAAGACCTTAAGAGCTGTATAAAACGCTATGGACTTGAGGACATTTTCTTAAAATAGCACAAGGCCATTCAGTCTGCTTGTCTGAAAAGTGTAATAAATGTTTTAGGGATTTGAGCTCTTAATATTAGTCGGCCCCTTCTGAACATAAAAGCCAAACAGCTCTATTCATTTGAAATGGCACATTTAGATTAAATACGTAGCTTCAGACTAGTTTTATATGCTTTCATTTTCCAACTGTGATCTCATGTACAAATAGCGACTGTTAATTTTGGCATGTGTGCCTGTGTAGGCTGGATGTGTGGGACCAAGAATGATTGCAGTATTAGGTCAAAGCTTTACACTGTGCAGGAGAAAAAAAAAAAACATGATGGTGATTGTTTTTCCATTCCTGGCTCAGAGAGAATGGTCAAGACAGGGAGCAACTGACAGCATGAATTAGTTAGAGTTTTTTTTTTTAAACTGTGATCTGTATTAAAATAAAGCTGTTTCTTGATTCATGGGGGAAATTTGCTATTTATAAGCATGTATTTATGGGGAGTCTGCTATATTTAGACATTCATTTCAATTCTGGGCTAAATTTATTATCTGTAAAACATATATTAGACAGGACAATTTTAGTGCTACGTCTGATATTTTTAAAATTCTCTGGAAACTTTACTGCATGTCATTTTTTTTTGGGGGGGGGGGGGGGGGCGTAACCTGCTTGTTTGAGAACATGCTCATAGATTAAATTCTATAAAACTACAACTATTAGGAATGCAATTAATTTTGATTACAGTTTTAGATGTTATATTTTGGTATTCATTTGTGTTATTTTATTTGTATAAACAATTAATACTGAAGTTTAAAGTGAATCTTCACTCAAATGTTAAAAAAAACGCTCGTGCTCCTCACATATATTTTCTTGTATAATCTCTTTTTATTAGCAATTTTGTAAGTATATATCGATAAAGGAAAAAGAAAACAATAAGAAGGAATAGAATACAATCACAAGAAAGAAAAAAATGAGGCCTGGGCAAAGCAATGGGTCCAAGAGACACTCAGGAACAACCAAGTGTCTCGGATACATACAGTATCTCACAAAAGTGAGTACACAACTCACATTTTTGTAAATATTTTATTATATCTTTTCATGTGACAACACTGAAGAAATGACACTTTGCTACAATGTAAAGTAGTAAGTGTACAGCTTGTATAACAGTGTAAATTTTCTGTCCCCTCAAAATAATTTAACACACAGCCATTTAATGTCTAAACCGCTGGCAACAAAAGTGAGTACACCCCTAAGTAAAAATGTCCAAATAAGGCAATATTTTGTGTGACCACCAATATTTTCCAGCACTGCCTTAACCCTTTTGGGCATGGAGTTCACCAGAGCTTCACAGGTTGCCACTGGAGTCCTCTTCCACTCCTCCATAACGACATCATGGAGCTGGTGGATGTTAGAGACCTTGTGCTCCTCCACCTTCCGTTTAAGGATGCTCCACAGATGCTCAATAGGGTTTAGGTGTGGAGACATGCTTGGCCAGACCATCACCTTTACCCTCAGCTTCTTAAGCAAGGCAGTGGTCTTCTTGGAGTTGTGTTTTGGGTCGATATCATATTGGAATACTGCCCTGGGGCCCAGTCTCCAAAGGGAGGGGATCATGCTCTGCTTCAGTATGTCACAGTACATGTTAGTATTCATGGTTCCCTCAATGAACTGTAGCACCCCAGTGCAGCACTCATGCAGCCCCAGACCATGACACTCCAACCACCATGCTTGACTGTAGGCAAGACACACTTGTCTTTGTACACCTCACCTGGTTGCTGCCACACACGCATGCAACCATGCAGACCAATTTGATGCAATGTGCGGCGTATGGTCTGAGCACTGACAGGCTGACCCCCCACCCCTTCAACCTCTGCAGCAATGCTGGCAGCACTCCTATGTCTATTTCTCAAAGACAACCTCTGTATATAATGCTGAGCACGTGCACTCAACTCCTTTGGTCGACCATGGCGAGGCCTGTTCTGAGTGGAAACTGTCCTGTTAAACTGCTGTATGGTCTTGGCCACCGTGCTGCAGCTCAGTTTCAGGGTCTTGGTAATCTTCTTATAGCCTATGTAGAGCAACAATTTTTATGTAGAGCAACGATTCTTTTTTTCAGATCCTCAGAGAGTTCTTTGCCATGAGGTGCCATGTTGAACTTCCAGTGACCAGTATGAGAGAGTGAGAGCGATAACACCAAATTTAACACACCTGCTCCCTATTCACACCTGAGACCTTGTAACACTAACAAGTCACATGACACCTTTGGGGGGGGGGATGGGTAATTGGGCCCAATTTGATCATTTTCACTTAGGGCTGTACTCACGTTTGTTGCCAGCGGTTTAGACATTTATGGCTGTGTGTTGAGTTATTTTGAGGGGACAGCAAATTTACACTGTTATACAAGCTGTACACTCACTACTTTACATTGTAGCAAAGTGTCATTTCTTCAGTGTTGTCACATGAAAAGATATAATAAAATATTTACAAAAATGTGAGGGGTGTACTCACTTTTGTGAGATACTGTACATGTAAATAGAATACAACATGAATGTCATCTTGCCAGAGTTACATTATGGCTAGCTACGAGAGGATCGCAGAGATAAATCTTTATAACCAATACATGTCATGAAATGAACGATCGTCGACCTCGGAGTTGAAGGAGATGTACAAGAAAGAATGATAACATGAAGAAGCAGAAAAAAACACAGATACATAACATGACATGGTCAACAAAGTGTACAAGGATCAAAGTGTTTAAATGTAGTTGAAGCAGCCTAGTATCGGCCTGTAGATGGGGCTGACACAGGCTTTACATGAAGTCGTGCTCACTCAAGGGAGTGTCGCAAATGAAGTGGGGAGAGCGGTACCTGAAAAAAAATCCAATTAGCTGGAACTAGGTCACCTGCTGCCTGGGTTGATTTTGGTCTGTGTTGTCTATTTCTAGTGAATAATACATCCACCCAGACCAAATATCGTGAAATTGTTCCTGTATATCCTTAGCAGTAAGAACCCACCTCTTTGTTTCCATGAAGCTGTCCACCTCCCGCTTGCCTTTAACATATTTGAGCTGCGTTTTTTTTTTAACATGGAGCCTTTCTTGAAAGATACCCACTCCCACCTGCTCCTACCTGCTCTCACTTCTTCATATTTTGCCTAGGTGAGAATGATATCACTCATCCTGCCCCCCTTCCAGTCTGCAGCCTCTTGGGACACTTCACACATCCCAGGAGGCTGCAGGACCAGTCTCACTGTGCCAAGCCATTTTGTGCGTGTGCAGTGGGGAGCTGGCAGTAATTCATCAAGAAGTCACAGCTGGCTCCCAATTTACAAGGGACCCAGAGTGGTGAAAAGAATCAGCTGTGGGAAGACAACGCTGGGTTGGACTGGTAAGTACCCGACTTTTAAAAGTCAGCATCTACAGCATTTTCCTTTTTTAATTGATGAAGTTCCTCTTTATTCTGCTTATATTTTGGTTCCTCCTTTTACATAAAACCTTTTCATTTTACTACATACATTAGTTTAGGACACCAGTGACATCACCACTGGTTTTCTGTGCTTCTCTATGCAATACAGACAGATCAAGATTGTGGGAGGGTCTGGATGGGTTGGGTAATGTACAAAGTTTCCTGAAAACATCACCAAACCTTGCCTCCATTGGGATATGTCTTGGAAGAATTTATGCAAATATCAAAATAATGGGTGGTTGTCAGTCAGAAAGAGTGGGCGTTCTTAGGCAGACTGTATTTGCCTGTAGACTGCCCTAGTTAACACCCACATGTGATACTGAGCCCGCATGATTGAATGAATTGAAATTCAATGATGGAACGGGGTGGACTAGGGACAGTAAGGATGGGAAGGAAAAGCCAGTTGATTCTCAACATCGTCCAGCCAGGAAATGAGGTGGGCTATATATGTCTTGCTGCAGCATCTGATACATACTATGTGAAGCTTACTGCGTGCAGTAAAATCGAAGTAAACAATTGCAGTACAGGAGAGGAGCCAGCACAACTGTGCAGAACTTAGGGTAAGGCTAGAGTTTAGCTTTAAAGTCACCATTTCATTGTCTTTACAAGTCTACATAAGTAAATTCCTAGTATGTCACATTATACATTATCAGTATCATTTTTCAAAGATGTTTAACCATTAAAAGACATCCTTGAGCTCCAGTCAAGTGACTTTGCCAATGCTGAAATTATGTTATCAGGGGAAAGCATTTCTTCAGTATATTTTCCCTCAGTGCTAAGACTGCAACATTGTAACTTTGTAGCAAGCTACTATGTCACATCATAGAACACACATCACATTTGAAAAAAGATGAATCAAGACCAACAGTATAGGTTTCTATAGGCAAATACCCAGCCCACCACAACTCTGTCCTCTACCAAAAACCTAAGGGGAAGCCAAAGTTTTTATGAACACTGCTTTGTAACAAAAGCAGACTGGCCACAAAGTAAAGCAGATATATGAGAGGAACAATACCTGCAGACATTTACAGGATAGAGCAGCCTTTTTCAACACAAAGGAACCCTTGAATTAACCTTCCAGGCCCAGGGAATCCTGCTAAATATGACTATATCTACAACTTATGAAACATGAATGTTTTTTAATGTGGTTTGCACATACGGTGATTCTTCAGTTATATTGGAATTTTTGTTCCCTCAGATTAAACCAGACATGAAGGGCTTTTATAAATGCCAAAGATGCCTACCATGCAGGGTTAGCAAAAAACAACCCCGCAAAAGGGAAACTTTCAAATCTACAACTGACAATGAAGAGTATCGCATTAGGGAACTTATTACCTGCCAGAGTACGCACGTAACCTACATCATAGAGTGCCCATGTCAGTTACAATACGTGGGTAGAACCACCCGCCCCCTGCATGTATGCATAAGGGAGCATATTAAAAACATCAGAGAGGGGTTCCCCAAACATCACCTCTCACGCCACTTTGACACAGTACAGGGCCGTGATCCATCTGGTTTAATCTTTTATGGGATCAACTGCATTAAGGACCATTGGAGAGGTGGTAATAAAAATATACTGATATCACAAAACGAAACCGCTTGGATATATCGGTTGGGGTCCCTTGTTCCAAGGGGTCTCAACCTAGACATTGATCTAAATTGCTTTATAGCCAGTCCTTAAATACACTGCTGAATAGAGCCAATCACAGTTTTATGTTATCTTACGGGAGTAGTGGTATACCTGCCTATAGCTATTCTTACCCCATTCCGTATAATTACCCTGGGGTCACAAACCCTGTACTGATATAGTATGTTCCAGCATATACTTTACCATATACTATTATTATTGGTACATCTTTGCCTCTATGCATCCTCAGCCACATAGATTCTTTCACTAATACTTCCCACTCCTGATAGTATAAGTGACAATATATAAATAGTATCTATAAGTAAGAGAACTATAAACACCGGTTACATTATCCTCTTCTTGGTAAACTCCTTTTGCACTATCACTACATATATGTGGGCGCACATTTATGACACCACTCTATTTTTATTTCTTATTTTTTTATTTCTAATATTCCTCTTTTATGTTAGTAATTAGGCATATGCTCAACTTCATCTATTACCATACACAGCATAGAAAGAAATCCGTATTTAGGACCTATATCGGATAGGAAGGCTTATATATATCGGATAGGAAAGCTTTAGCCTGAGGATAGGTAAACTATGTATTAATTTGCCCACTATATATAGCATTAGTTGCTGTGTATAAACATAATGCAGGGGTCTATTAGATAATATTCGCATTGTGATGAATGAATGAATGAATGAATGATTTGTAAAGCGCTGCAAATGCGAACTGAATCGCCTCAAGGCGCTGGATGCATTCTCTGATGTCAGTTTCTCAGAAAAGGAAGGTCTTTAGTTTTTTTCTTAAGGCCTGGTGGTTTTCTTCCATGCGGATGTTAGTTGGAAGAGCATTCCATAGTCGAGGTCCTTGGACTGCGAATCTTCGTTCTCCCTTTGCTTTGTAGCGGTATTTGGGAATGGTAAGGAGGTTTTGGTTAGCTGATTGAAGACTGCGATTCGGTGTGTAGTGTTTTATTTTCTCGCGGAGATATGATGGGACGTTTCCTTGTACGCATTTGTGGGTGAGGCAGAGGGTCTTGAAAGTGATCCGATTCTTCACGGTTAGCCAGTGTAGGCTCTTTTGGGAGGGGGAGATGGATTCCCAGGGTTTTTTTCCTGTTAACAGTCTTGCCGCCGTGTTTTGGATGAGTTGTAAGCACGCAAGCTGATATTGGGGTAGTCCTACGTAGAGCGAATTTGCGTAGTCGAGTCGGGAATTGATGATTGTTCCCATAACTGCCGCTTTGTCCTCTTCTGGGATGAAGGGGATGAGTCTACGTAGTTGGCAGAGGAGATGGTGGGATCCGCTCACCACTGATCCTATTTGTGCATCCATTGTCATTCCTGAGTCAAAAATGACTCCGAGACTCTTGGCTTTGGTGCTTGTGCATGTAGGAGAAGAAGCTCTGTTTTTGATCCGTTAAGTTTGAGGGAGCTAGTGGACATCCAGTCATCTATTAAGGTGAGGCATTTCTGTAATTGCTGATGAAGGTCTTTTTGTCCGTTGATGCGAAGGTAGAGTTGGGTGTCGTCAGCGTATGAATGGAAGCAAAGATCGGTTTTCCTGATGATATTGAGAAGTGGGCGGATGTATATGTTGAATAGTACTGGTGACAAGGGTGATCCTTGAGGGACTCTGCAGGAGACTGCCCGGGTTTCCGAGGTGAATGTTCCTAGTTTCACTGTCTGGGAGCGATTCTCTAAGAAGGATGTAAACCATTTTAGAGCAGAACCTGTAGCTCCTGCTACTTCAGCGAGGCGGACAAGTAAAGTATTGTGGTCCACTGTATCGAATGCTGCGCTGAGGTCTAACAGTACCAGGAGACTCTGTTCTCCGTCGTCTGCTGCTTCAAGGGCGTCGTCCCATATTTTGAGAAGTGCTGTTTCTGTGCCATGGCCTGGGCGGAAGCCTGATTGCAGAGGGTCCAGGAGGAGGTGTGTGTCCAGGTGGTGTTGTAGCTGCTGTACTACTGCTTTTTCCATGATCTTGGAGATGGCGTTGAGGCTAGTTATTGGTCTGCGGAAGTTAGGTTCCTTAGGGTCGAGATTGGCTTTCTTTAGCAGAGGTTTGATGATGCCTTGCTTGAGGGAGGTTGGCACAGTCCCTTCTTTGAATGATTGATTTATGAGCTGTGTTAGGATAGGGGCCAAGATGTCGGAACATTCTTTAAGTAGTTTAGTGGGGATGATGTCGTTCGGTGATGTGCTGTCTCGAAGGCTTCTGATGATGTTTTTAGTTGTGTCTATGGTGATTGGGGACAAAAAGAAATTCGGTGGTTGAGTGATGTTTGTGTCGATATCCTCTTTTTGCTTTGGTTCAGTGAGGGTGATAGTTGTTTTCTGATGGATTGATTTCCGAATGTTGTCGATTTTGTCGATGAAGAAATCTGATAACTCAGTGCAGAATTCTTGAGTATCGTTTCCTGGGGGCTCTAAGCAAGTCGGGTTCACAGACTGAGCCACTATTTTGAAAAGTTCCCGCGGACGGTTTAAGGCGGATGAGATGGTGTCTGAGAAATGTTCTTTTTTGGCTTTGAAGATTGCCTTGTGGTATTTCCCCGTGAGTGCTTTGTAGTTAGCATGGTTTTCCTTGGTAGGATTTCTTCTCCATGCACTTTCAGCTCTTCTACGTTCTTGCTTGAGTAGGGTGAGAGTACCATTGAACCAACTTGAGTTTTTTTTGCGGATGAGTGTTCTGCGTTTTGGCGCCACCGAGTCTGCTGTTTGTAGTAGTACATTGTTTAGGGAGTTGAGCGTTTGTTCTGTTGAGAGGTTTGAGTTTAGCAAAAGAATTTTGCTCGATAATGTAGTTTTGAAGAGATCAGAGTGAAGTTTCTTCTGAGATCTATTCCAGTGTGTTGCTGTTACGTGTTTCTGTTTTTGGAGGATGGTGTTAGTGGTGATTTTAAATTTGATAGCATGGTGGTCCGTCCATGGTAGCGGAGTGTTGTCAAATACGTTGATGTCCATATTCTGTTTGTAGATGAGATCTAGAGTGTGTCCTGAACCATGCGTGGGGGAGTTTATCAGTTGTTGAAGGCCAAGTTCTTCCATTTGGTTGACACAGGCGGTTGCGGTGGGGTCTTGGGCAGAGTTTGCCCACAGGTTAAAATCCCCAAGTACCAGCAGGTTTTTGGTTTTCAAGGTGTGTATCGAGAAGAATTCAGTGAGCGGCATGAGGAGATTGGTCTTTGGTCCTGGTGGTCTGTAGCATAGTAGTATGTGAATGGTGTCTTGAGGTGTTGTTTGGAGGTGCAGTGAGAGTGTTTCCATGAAAGGCACTGAGTTCTGTACGTTTGGTTTGGTGAACCCAAGATGAGATTTGAAGATCACTGCTAGGCCTCCTCCTTTTTTTCCGATTCTATGCTCAGTTAGGATACTGTAGTTCTCGGGCACCAGTTCAGTTAGAACAGTGATGTTATAATATATTCCTGTACGGGAGGCCCTCAGATGCTGTATAGAATACTCTAATCTTATTAATGTCACATGTGCTTTATTGATGCTTATTAATCGTTTGCCGAGGGTCTGCCATGGGGTCCATCTAAACTAGCAGTATAACTTCATGCATGCTTGTTATTTCCCATTAAGCCATTACTGCTGACACAACATAGGAATTGTCCTTAAAAAACCCCGCCTCTCCCTATATTCCGATTGGCCATCCCGAGATCGGGGGACGGGACGAACATGGTGGCTCTCCCATTTATTGACGTGGTGCGTGGTGTGCTGGCACCATCGCTGAGGACGTCTATGAGGAAACGCGTACTATGGCGCCACACACGCTACGTCACTTCTTGGTTTAGTTGCAGGTGGAACGCAGATGGAACGCAGCGTGCTGCTGCTGTCTCCAATGCTAGTCACCAAGCATTCGCTGCACTAATAGGCTCACATAAGCACCATTAGCTGGCCATATCATACCATAGCCTGGTGGCCTGGCTGTCTGGTTATCTGTAATAGCCGTTCCAGGATTATTTTAAACTTTTTTTTATATTTTTATACATTTCTCTTTGGTATACAGTTGTTGTATATACAATCAAAAATAATTTTTTTAATAAACGAATTAACTTACTACAATATGGGAGCCCATACCTTTTTTCCTCTATGAGGAACCTACTACAGATCACATCATAAAGCACCTGGAGAAAGGCAGGATACCCCAGGCACCCGAACAGCTAGGATGGTGGAAGCGACCGTAGTGGTCACAATCAAAAGCATACTACCCCTGTGGGGGTAAGTGGATCTGGTGAGTGGGGACCCTGGAGGGGGAGCACAAAGTCACGAGAGGATCCTTTGAAAACACTTAAAAGTCACCATTTCTGTGTTACTTATTCTGAGTGAAGATTCAGCACATTACATGGACTACCAGCTGCACATTTATTTATGAACACTTTTTTCTCCTTTTTTATATATATATATACATACATGTATTTTTTATATATAAAAAAAAATTTTTTTTCTTTATCCACTAACTTTTTTTTTTTTTTTTTGCAAACACCCAAACCACCACATGTGAACTAATCACTCTGTGTGAAAGTATATGGACTATTATTTGTGCATTATTTTTCTCATTAATCACAGTAGTGGAATCACGGTAATTGAGTGGGGCTTGCTTAGTGCTCACTTTATTCATAGCAGATAATTATGCTCATGTATGGCCCTTTTTTGTGTGGTTATTTCTGATTTTGATGGGTTACTGCTGATCCAGTGATTGGTATATTACTATCAACCACTGCTTACATATTTGAGCACTATATTCATTTGTGTTGTATAATACCGAGTTCAGGCTGAACCCAAGCTCATCACTAGTGATGAAGGAGAGAGGCAGAGCTCACAAATTTATTTTTGTGTTCCCTATGCAATGCCAATGTGGGGATAAGCATGACAAAGAAAGTGACTGTTGTTTACACACTGTGCATGAAAGCCTTAAAAAAGAAGTGCAATTTTTTGAATGGAATGTAAATTTAGAGACAGGTGGCAATAATCTCACTGACTTGATTAAGATTGAACTTACAGTATATGCTTTGAAAATATTGTTCTATTTTCAATGTGGAGGGGAAAATAATACTAACATGATACAGCATGTTTAAAAATTGGACATATCATGTTTAATACATCTGGTTGGATCATGCAGGCTTTTACAACTGCAATCTAATAGTAATCATTTAGCACTATGCAAGTGATAGGGAGACATCCCCTTTGACTAAAAAACAAAACAAATGCCACGTAGACACGATCGGACATTCCGACAACAAAATCCTGCATTCTGACGGATGTTGGCTCGAGCCAAGAAAAATGAAGTTCAATAGCCAGTGCGGTTCTTCCACTTGATTCTGAGCATGCGACAACGGATTTTGTTGTCGGGAAATTTGAGAACCAGCTCTCAAAATTTTGTTGTGGAAATTCTGACAACAAATGTTCAATGGAGCCTACACACGGTCGGAATTTCCGACAACAAGCTCACATCGAACATTTGTTGTCGAAAATTCTGACTGTGTGTCCGCGGCATAACTGTTCCATTACCAGCTTACTGAGGGCATGCTTCCTGTAATGCTGACCACACACAGGACATTTAGGCTATTGATTTGCAAATGTGTTGTGATCATTGAACTGAGACACATCATATAGCTGATGATTTGTTCATCGCTATCCATAACATTTTTCTTTTAAAGGTAAGTGAACTAATCAATCAAGGATTTTTTATATGAACTTCTCTTGTCCCTAATAGCAGCTTTACAGGATGGCATGGCAGTAGCCACAACAATGTTTAAAAAAACTGGAACAACGGACTTTCACATTAAATAAAGCACAGACATGTCCATATGAGATAATGTTTATTAGCTCACTTACCTTTAAAAGTCAAAGTAATAGATAGTGAAGAATCCCTGTAAAATATGAATACATGCTCTATATCATAGGGCGATCAGACATCCCATGTTGACAGTTATTTCCCCTTGTATTATTATCAGTGATGGAACTGGGAGATAGGATATTTCTAAACTCTAAAAACATTATCAATAGGTTGCTGTTATACAATGATACAAAGATATACAATATATATATATATATATATATATATATATATATATATATATATATATATATATATATATATATATATATATATATATATATTGTATATACTTGGGCTGAGTGCAGCAGGGTTATAAGCCCTGTCAGTTTATTTTGTCATCTATGTCCTATAGGGGAGATTTCCTTTCACTTCCTGTCCCTAAGCCAAACAGGAATTCAAAGAAAATCTCTACAAAGTGAAGGAACCTCTGGTTGTCACCAGGGTCACCAGAACTAGTGCCTCATTGGAATTAGCGCCTTGAGGCGATTCAGTTCGCATTTGCAGCGCTCTATAAATATTTCATTCATTCATTCATTAGGAGTGTGTCTATGGGAATGTTTGACTATTCCAGAAGTGCATTTGTGAGGTGAGGCACTGATGTGGCTCACAGCTCCGCTCTAATTCTACCCAAAGGTGTTCTATCGAGTTGAGGTCAGGACTTTGCATTCTAGTCAAGTTCCTCCACCCCAAAGTTGCTCATCCACGTCTTTATGGACCTTGCTTTGTGCACTGGTCCAAATCATTAGATGGAGGGGGGATTATGATGTGGAATTATTTTTCAGGGGTTAGACTTGGATCCTTAATTCCAGTGAAGGGAACTCTTACGGCGTCAACATACCAAGACCATAAAGACATGGATGAGTGAGTTCGGGGTGGAGGAACTTGACTGGTCTTCACAGAGTCCAGACCTCAACCCAATAGAACACCTTTGGGATGAATTAGAGTGGAGACTGCGAGCCAGGCCTTCTCGTCCAACATCAGTGCCTGACCTCACAAATGCGCTCATGGAAGAATGGTCAAACATTCCCATAGACACACTCCTAAACCTTGTGGACAGCCTCCTCAGAAGAGTTGAAGCTGTTATAGCTACAAAGGGTGGGACGACTCAATATTGAACCTTACGGACTAAGACTGGGATGCCATTAAAGGTCATGTGTGTGTAAAGGCAGGTGTCCCAATACTTTTGGCAATATAGTGTTCGTACATTAAATTAATCCATTTGTGTAAATAAAAAAAAATAAAAAAACTTGCCTACATATTTTTTTACAACATGAAAGGTGTAGGTCATGTGATTGCTTTTCTTTCCACAGCACATCACAGACCTGAGCATGTCCACATTGGGGCACGGACGTCATTTCTGGAAGTGATGTTTGCCGCCGAATGTCAGCCCTTCCAAGGTAATGGTATGCAATCACATCTTAGCATGGACAGTTTACTACCAAGGAGTAGAGAACTGACAGGACCAATTCAGGTAATATTGAAGGATTACAACCACAAATAAATTATTAAGATAAAAACCACATAAAAGATCCTTAAAGAGAAAAACGTATGAATTTTTATATTTAAGGTTACAAACAATTTAATATGAAATAAAGTACAACTTAAATTCACAGAAGTGTTTTAATAGAAGTTCAACAGTGTTGGGCTGTCTGCCCTTCCTCAGGCATGGAAAACACATCTAGTTACAAAGTAATTCTAACTAAAAGCCACAAATAGGAACCGGAAATCAGCGAACATCAGATACTAATTAACAAAGTAAATAGCATAAATATTGACAGAGGCAACGATCTGGAAGCAATCTACCTCCTCGGGGACATATAGAGAGACTGAATGGTCAAGTTCCATGAAATGACAGGCTATAAGCGACTGTGTTAGTCCATTCCAGATTAAGTATTTGTGTCTGGCTATTCCGTCTGGTGCTTTTTGTGCGGTTCTCCCATGTACAGTAAACCACAAGGACACTTTAGGATTTAAAATACATATGTTGACTGGAAGGTCTAGTATCCCATTATTTGAAAGGATAACTAAACCCAAGAAACGTGCTGGCTGACTTCATTGTTTCTAAAGCTAATAACATTTTCAGCAAATACAGAAAATACCTGTTGATCTTGACAGACATTTCATGAAATATTTATGCAATCTGACTATTTTATTGCAGATAGTAGGATCTCTTCTATTTAACTGAAAAGGAGAGGGTGAAAAATTAAAGAGGCGTTCCAGCCTAATTTACAACAATGGCTGCAATTATTGCCAACTGCACCCCTATGCATTTTCGGATACTTTTTTTTTTTTTTATTATCTTCTACCTTTTGTTGAGGATAAAGGCTGCACTTCCATCTATTCTTGCCGTGGCGAGTTAAGTCGTGTCTGCTTACCTGTTGGCTCCTGGGATAGCAGTGTCCTCAATCCCAGGAGTCAATGAACATCCCTCTACGTACAGGATCACTGACAATGCTTTTGACGCAAGCAAATTGACTCTGGAGGGTTGAATTGAAAACATTGGAAGGTTGGAAACTGCTTAAATGCAGTAACAGATCAGGATCAGTGAGTTTTGCAAATAGATCACCAATCAGTCACTTACCTTGATTTGTAATACTCATGTCAAGAAAGGATATAGTCTTTGTGCCTTTAGTAATGTTGATTTCTTAGCCGGGGACTAGATGGTTAAGATGGTAATGAAGTTTTATAAAGCACAATTGATTTGCGGATATACTGTATATAGTTTTATGCCCCGTACACACGTTCCGATTATTGTACTACAGATTATTCGCATTTTGTTGCATAAAACTAAGATCGAATACAACAGTGCAAAATGTGTGTAAGGCCGCGTACACAGGGGCGGACTTTTCGACCGGACTGGTCAGACGGACTTTTGACGGACTTCCGACTGACTTTTTAACGAACGGACTTGCCTACACACGATCACACCAAAGTCCGACGGATTCAAACGTGATTTTCGACTGGAAAAGTCAGCTGAAGGTCCGATGAAGCCCACACACGATCGGATTGTCCGCCGGACTCGGTCTGTCGGACCAGTCCGATAGAAGAGTCTGCTCATGTGTACGCTGCGTAAGATTTTTGTCGCACGACTCTGGAAAAATCTTCCGCTGTGCGTAGCTATGTATTTTAAATTATGTCAAATACGTGTGACCCCTGTGTCCTTCTGGTTTATTTTCGTGTTTCCGAGCATGCGTGGTGTTTGTCGATCGACTTTTAGCGGACGCATACTGTACTGTGTACATGATTGTCGTATGATGGGCTGTCATCCGAGCAAAGTTTTCGCGTTTGTCCCTTCGGATTTGTTTGGACGGACTGTCGTGATCGGCTCTCGAAAGCTGCGTACTAACGATCAGATTACCGAACGATCTGTCCGAAAGTGATTTTTATCATCCGATAATTGGAACGTGTGTACGGGGCATTACTCTTCTTATATATTACCCCTGGTACATGATATGTACTATACATATTATACATATTTATGTGTCCGGATAATGGTGGTGTGGGGTATGGAGTGGAAACAGAATTTCTGCTTGTGTGTTATAGTGTCCCACTCTGTTCTTTATACCTAGGCTGCTTAGTTTTATGTATATTTTCTACATCTTTAAAATCAATTTTTTAGGTCTCTGAAGTAGAAAAGGCTTTTTGAACATCTTTGTATTTTGTTATATGTCCCTGTGGAGATAGATTGCTTCCCAAACGCTGTATGCCTCTTTACACAGATGTCGACGTGTATGCTATTTACTTTGTTAATTTGTTTCTGATGTTCTCTCATTTCTGGTTCCTGTTTCTTTTGCTTCAAATTAGATTGTTTCTTACTTTGTAACTAGTTATGTTTTTCTTGCCTGAGGAAGGGCGGACAGCCCCATACTGTTGCAATTTCTATGAAAACACTTCTTTGATTTTTCTTTATTTCATAATAAATCTTTAAATTCTGAAACCCCTTGGACAATTTCTGTATATTGGAAGCTCTCAGGACGCCTTGTTGTCTGGAACTCATTGCACTCAGCCCATGTGCTGAGCACTGTTAACTTTGAGTTAAATACGCCCATGTGGATTTCTATGAGTTTTCATTGGCAACCTTTATAGAGATAACGGCAATTGGGTCATTTTCTTACTTCAAGGAGGACACAGTTCAGATGTTTAACCTGTTCCCGACCAGCCGCCGCAGTTTTACTGCGGCAGAATGGCATGGGTGGGCGAATCGTTGTTATGTTACGTCGCTTCCTTAGGCGGCCACCAGGGGCGCGCCCGTTGCTTGCCCCCAGAGCCGATCGCTCCTGACACTCTCTGAAGGGAGAAGTGAAAGATGGTCTGTTCATACTTTGTATGAACAGACCATCTGTCATCTCCCCTAGTCAGTCCCCTCCCCCTTCAGTTAGAACACACTTGAGGGAACACAGTTAACCCCTTGATCTCCCCCTAGTGTTAACCCCTTCACTGCCAGTGACATTTTTACAGTAATCAATGCATTTTTTATAGCACTGATCGCTGTATTAATGCCAATGGTCCTAAAAATGTGTCAAAATTGTCCGATGTGTCCAACATAATGTCGCAGTCATGATAAAAAACACAGATCGCCGTCATTACGAGTAAAAAAATAATAATAAAAATGCTATAAATCTATCCCCTATTTTGTAGATGCTATAACTTTTGCGCGAACTAAGAGAATTTTTTTTATATTGTGAAAGATAATGTTACGCTGAGTGAATTGATACCCAACATGTCACGCTTCAACATTGCGCCCTCTCGTGGAACGGTGACAAACTTTTACCCTTAAAAATCTCCATAGGCAACGTTTAAAAAATTCTACAGGTTGCATGTTTTGAGTTACAGAGGAGGTCTAAGGCTAGAATTATTGCTCCCACTCTACCGATCGCCGCAATACCTCACATGTGTGGTTTGAACACCGGTTTCATATGCGGGCGCTACTCACGAATGAGTTCGATTCTGCACGCAAGCTCGTCGGGATGGGGCGCATTTAAAAATTATGTTTTTTCTTATTTATTTTACCTTTTATTTTTACACTTTTTTTTTTTAAATGTCACTTTTATTCCTATTACAAGGAATGTAAACATCCCTTGTAATAGAAAAAAGCATGACAGGACCTCTTAAATATGAGATCTGGGCTGGGGTCAAAAAGACCTCAGATCTCATATTTATACTAAATTGCAATAAAAAAAAAATGCCTTTTAAAAAAAAAATTTAAAAAATGGCCCTTTAAGAGCTGTGGGCGGAAGTGACGTTTTGACGTTGCTTCCGCCCAGCAATTATATGGAGACTGGTGGGGGTCATTTTCCCCTCTCTCATCTTTATACCTAACAGGAGACAAGACGCGATCACCTCCGACGGCTCCGGTAAGCGGCAGAGGGCACCGGATCGCGGTGGGAGGGGGGCCCTCTCCTGCCGCCGATAAAAGTGATCTTGCGGTGAATCCGCCGCAGAGACCACTTTCTTGTAGTGCACAGCCTGCTGAAGAAGCGGGTTATGGCAGCTAGCTGCTGCCATAACAACGATATCCTCCTTCAAACAGCTGACGTAAAACTGTGGCAGGCGGTCCGTAAGTGGTTAAATAGCGAACACCAGTCACTATAGGACAGAAGGAAGGAAGTTTTTTTTGAGGAGTATCTACCTCTTTCTGTGACTTTGAAGCCTATGCTACACTAATCTGACAGGTACCCAGCTGCCATTATTTTACCTAGATGGCCATCAATGACTTCCACCATCATACGGAATGTAATACTGTATGTCTGTATTGCTGGACCATGCTGTCAGCAGCAGGGTACACATGACCACATGTATGTAGTCCAGTAAGCATGGGCAAGGAGGTTACATTTACTTCACAGCACACTGAATCAATTGGAGGGTGGAAAAGAATCAGGATGTGGAACACCACTGGAACTTCTGTTCCTTGTCTGATAGTGACATCAGTTTCCTGCCAACTGCCTTATATGTGATACCCCCATGCAGTAGAACTTTAAAAATGACCATGATGCAGCAGCAGTGTTCCATCAAAAAGTACCTGTGAGATTATAGTACAAAGAAATACTCTGGGGGGCAAGGGGTTCTTTTTACTTGCCCCGCTACCTCTGCCTCATCAGGTGTGGCATCTCAGAGCTGCAAAGCGAGGATACAAGAGAAAGTTACCTTCGTTTGGCATGTATAGAAACCCAGAGAGTTGTGGAAAAAGGAGTTAAAAGGCCCTGGGCCTGCATCTAAGCATGGAGCAAATTTGCTTCAGGGTAAATCCTGTGTAAATCCTCAAAATCTAATGCTCCAGTACTGTATAAATGTCACAAAATGTTTCTACAGCTGGACCCAAGCTGCTAAATTTCTAATGTTTGCCATAGAATACATCCTGCATTGCACCTCAAAGTTTGAGAACTATTTCACTGTTCCAGTGCTGTAAAGGTGCCGTACAATGTTTTCACAGCTGGACCTCAACTACCAAATTTCTAATGTTGGCTGCAGGAAAAATGCTGTATTGCACCTTTGACCTTTGAGTTTGAGGCGTATTCTGGGGCTGCAGCACGCAAAAATATTTTTGGCTATTGTCTCGAAAATTATACACTCCAATTTTCCTAAATGATAACACCTTCCTCCTCTCTCCCTATTTTGTTTTGGCCTAGCCAAACTGCTTACATACTGTTCAGCCACTGAACAATATTTGTGGCTATTGTCGATCATATAATACACTCTAAAACCTAAAACCTGCCTTGTCTGTTTCTATGTGCTGCCTATTCAGGTGCTCACACACAGTCCTGATACTAGTCATTTCTACCAAACAGATACCTGAAGTCTACATGTCAAGAACTGATGGGAACAGAACTTTATGGACTGCAACAGAGTGAACCAAACACGTGTAAAGTGAAAATAATATAATTACACACAATAAATAATTGCCTAAAAGAAAAGCATACACAGGAGTGAGAGGCAATCGTCATTGTAAACAAGCCAGGGTCATACATGGGAGATCAAGCAGATTGGGCTGGGAACAAGACAGGACAGGGAGAGGGTAACAGGAGACAGGAGGAACAGGTGGAAGGAATCAGGCTGCAGAGCAGGGGTCCAGGAACGGATACAGGGTCATAGGATAACAGGATACAGGGTCAGGATCAGGATACAGGATCACAGGCTAGCGAACACAGGTCAGGGCTCAAGGAACAATACCAAGGCAAATGTGTGCAGCATCTGATGGGCATAATATATACCTCCTACAATCAGTCTCAGTTGATGCCTGATTGCAGGAGATGATGTCGGCTCCAGACTACTGGGAGACACCTGCTGGTGGACACCAGTACTTCGCCCATAGATCTGACAGTGCCACCAGCAGGTGAAACCTTTCCTGACACTACATTCTAAATATTTTGGAAATAATTGGGTTATAGGGATGGTAAAGGGGTTTGGGTATTGTGGGGTCATGGTTTTGAAGTGTTTTTGTGTACTGTGTGTTTTTTGAAGCTCAGCGAAGCTGGCCCCCCTACAATCAGCACAAATAAAAACTCAAGTGTGTTTCTTTAGTGCTACGTTTGTGCGGTTTTGTGCCGTAAAAATTTACATTTGTGCTGCTTTTATTTTTAAGATATTAGCAATTGTTTTTTCCAGACTATGACATCACCTAGCCCCCCTACAACGCCCAAATGACACAAAACTGGTCTCGTTGGTTAGTGCTACCTTTGTGCTGTTTTGTGCTGCTAACATTTCCGTTCTATCTCTTATCGTTTTTGCGTTATTAATGATTTATTAAAGGTCACCAAAGGTCACTCAGCCCCCCTACAATGCCCAAATGACACAAAACTGGTCTCGTTGGTTAGTGCTACGTTTGTGCTGTTTTGTGCTGCTAAAAATTCCGTTCTATCTCTTATCATTTTCTCGTTATTAATGATTTATTAAAGGTCACCAAAGGTCAGTCAGCCCCCCTACAACGCCCAAATGACACGAAACTGGTCTCGTTGGTTAGTGCTACGTTTGTGCTGGTTTGTGCTGCTAAAATTTTTATTTGTGCTGTTATGGTTTTTAAGTTATAACAGTTTTTTTTTTTTTTCAAACCCCACTCACTTTGCCCACCCTACAATCAGCACAAATAAAAACTCAAGTGTGTTTCTTTAGTGCTACGTTTGTGCTGTTTTGTGCCGTAAAAAATTATATTTGTGCTGCTTTTATTTTTAAGATATTAGCAATTGTTTTTTCCAGACCATGACATCACCTAGCCCCCCTACAATGTCCAAATGACACAAAACTGGTCTTGTTGGTTAGTGCTACGTTTGTGCTGTTTTGTGCTGCTAAAATTTCCGTTCTATCTTTTATCGTTTTCACGTTATTAATGATTTATTAAAGGTCACCAAAAGTCAGTCAGCCCCCCTACAACACCCAAATGACACAAAACTGGTCTAGTTGGTTAGTGCTACATTTGTGCTGTTTTGTGCTGCTAAAATTTTTATTTGTGCTGTTATGGTTTTTAAGTTATAACAGATTTTTTTTTCAAACCCCACTCACTTTACCCCCCCTACAATCAGCACAAATAAAAACTTAAGTGTGTTTCTTTAGTGCTACATTTGTACTGTTTTGTGCTGTTTAAACTTATGTTCTATCTTTTATCGTTTTTGCGTTATTAATGATTTTTTTAAAGGTCACCAAAGGTCACTCAGCCCCCCTACTACACCCAAATGACACAAAACCGGTCTCGTTGGTTAGTGCCTCATTTGTGCTGGTTTGTGCTGCTAAAATTTTTGTTTGTGCTGTTATGGTTTTTTAGTTATAACAGCTTGTTTTTATATTTGTGCTTTTTTGTGTCATAATAATAAAAAATTGTGCTGCTTTTTTTTTAAGATAATAGCAATTTGTTTTTTCCAGATGATGACATCACCCCACTCTCCTGTCACGTACCTGGTTAGTGTGCTCCTGGTTAGAAAGCAGCCATGGGAGCACAGTGAGGTATGAGTGGCTGTGATCAGTCCAGTAGACTGCGTGGTGGCAGCAGTCAGCAGGTGGATGTGGAGGCAGAACCAGCTGGTGGCAGATGAGCTGGCACTGAGCTTGGCTGGTGGCAGACTGTGGGTAAGCAGCTGGAAGCAGGAGACAGATGAGACCTTGCTGGGCTGAAGAGCTGTAGCAGGCTGGATGAGCAGGATGCAGGGTCAGATGAGCCGGATCCATAATGGTCAGGCAGATCAGGCATAGACGGCACACAACAGGATAGTCGGGTCACAAGCCAAGTCAGCAACAGGAGGTAGCTCAGGCAAGAAGAGAAGGCAGAAGCAGAATCCAGAGACAAGCCAAGGTCAGGGCAGGTAACAGTCAAACGGAGGTCAGGAGCAAGCTGGGTTAGGATCAGAGGTCAAACACAGGAATCAGGAATGAACACACAGAAGCGGCACACCAAATTGCAGCCTGTTTAAATAGTCTGTCTGGTGCCAGCATTGGTGACAGGCTCACGCTCATCTGCCCAGCCAGTTGCCAGTCTGCGCATGCACATATGTATGTACAGGGAGACATAATTTGTGCTATGCAAAAGCCTTCCCTGACACCCCCTACAACAGCCAAACAAAATGAAAACGGCTGGTTGGTTAGTGCCATGTTTGTGTTGGTTTGTGCCTATTTACTTTCCATTCTATCTCCTTTTGTTTTTCAGTTATTGTTTGAACCCCCAAGTTATTCAGTTATTTAATAAAGGTCACCACTTTTCGTTTTTCAGTTATTTACTATTTATTAAAGGTCACCAAAGGTCACTCAGCCCCCCCTACACATGAAACTGGGTTGGTTGGTTAGAGCTGCGTTTGTGCTGTTAAAATTATTATGTGTGCTGATTTGATTTCTTAATTGTAAAAGTTTGTTTTTATTTGATCAAACCCCACCCACTTGGCATCCCATGTTATTAGATACTATAAGGCCTCATGCACACGAGACGCTGTTAAACGCGTTAAATAGTAAATAACTGAAAAACAAAAAGTGGTAGAACTGATATTTAAACAGCACAAACCAGCACAAAGGAGGCACCAATAGGCCCAGTTTCATGCCCTTTGTCTCTTGTAGGGGGGCTGGGTAACCTTTGGTGACCTTTAATAAATAAACAATAACTGAAAAACAAAAGGAGATAGAATGGAAAGTAAATAGGCACAAACCAACACAAACGTGGCACTAACCAACCAGCCCGTTTTCATTTTGTTTGGCTGTTGTAGGGGGTGTCAGGGAAGGCTTTCCCATAGCACAAATGATGTCTCCCTGTACATACATATGAGCATGCGCAGACTCGCAACTGGCTGGGCAGATGAGCGTGAGCATGTCACCAATGCTGGCACCAGACAGACTATTTAAACAGGCTGTAATTTGGTGTGCCGCTTCTGTGTGTTCATTCCTGATTCCTGTGTTTGACCTCTGATCCTAACCGAGCTTGCTCCTGACCTCCGTTTGACTGCTACCTGCCCTGACCTTGGCTTGTCTCTGGATTCTGCTTCTGCCTTCTCTTCTTGCCTGATCTACCTCCTGTTGCTGACTTGGCTTGTGAACCTGACTATCCTGTTGTGTGCCGTCTATGCCTGATCTGCCTGACCATTATGGATCCGGCTCATCTGACCCTGCATCCTGCTCATCCAGCCTGCTACAGCTCTTCAGCCCAGCAAGGTCTCATCTGTCTCCTGCTTCCAGCTGCTTACCCAGAGTCTGCCACCAGCCAAGCTCAGTGCCAGCTCATCTGCCACCAGCTGGTTCTGCAGCCACATCCACCTGCTGACTGCTGCCACCACACAGTCTACTGGACTGATCACAGGCACTCATACCTCACTGTGCTCCCATGGCTGCTTTCTAACCAGGAGCTCACTAACCAGGTACATGACAGGAGAGCGGGGTGATGTCATCATCTGGAAAAAACAAATTGCTATTATCTTAAAAATAAAAGCAGCACGAATTTTTATTATTATGACACAAAAAAGCACAAATATAAAAACAAGCTGTTATAACTTAAAAAACATAACAGCACAAATAAAAATTTTAGCAGCACAAACCAGCACAAACGTAGCACTAACCAACGAGACCAGTTTCGTGTCATTTGGGCGTTGTAGAGGGGCTGACTGACCTTTGGTGACCTTTAATAAATCATTAATAACGTGAAAATGATAAAAGATAGAACGGAAATTTTAGCAGCACAAAACAGCACAAACGTAGTACTAACCAACAAGACCAGTTTTGTGTCATTTGGGCATTATAGGGGGGCTGAGTGACCTTTGGTGACCTTTAATAAATCATTAATAACGCAAAAACGATAATAGATAGAACGGAAATGTTAGCAGCACAAAACAGCACAAACGTAGCACTAACCAACGAGACCAGTTTTGTGTCATTTGGGCGTTGTAGGGGTGCTGACTGACCTTTGGTGACCTTTAATTAATCATTAATAACGCAAAAACGATAAAAGGTAGAACGGAAATTTTAGCAGCACAAAACAGCACAAATGTAGCACTAAAGAAACACACTTGAGTTTTTATTTGTGCTGATTGTAGGGTGGGCAAAGTGAGTGAGGTTTGAAAAAAAAACTGTTATAACTTAAAAACCATAACAGCACAAATAAAAATTTTAGCAGCACAAACCAGCACAAACGTAGCACCAACCAACGAGACCAGTTTAGTGTCATTTGGGCGTTGTAGGGGGGCTGACTGACCTTTGGTGACCTTTAATAAATCATTAATAACACGAAAATGATAAAAGATAGAACGGAAATTTTAGCAGCACAAAACAGCACAAACGTAGCACTAACCAACGAGACCAGTTTTGTGTCATTTGGGCATTATAAGGGAGCTGAGTGACCTTTGGTGACCTTTAATAAATCATTAATAATGCAAAAACGATAATAGATAGAACGGAAATGTTAGCAGCACAAAACAGCACAAACGTAGCACTAACCAACGAGACCAGTTTTGTGTCATTTGGGTGTTGTAGGGGGCCTCACTGACCTTTGGTGACCTTTAATTAATCATTGATAACGCAAAAACGATAAAATGTAGAACGGAAATTTTAGCAGCACAAAACAGCACAAATGTAGCACTAAAGAAACACACTTGAGTTTTTATTTGTGCTGATTGTAGGGTGGGCAAAGTGAGTGGGGTTTGAAAAAAATAAATAAACTGTTATAACTTAAAAACCATAACAGCACAAATAAAAATTTTAACAGCACAAACCAGCACAAACGTAGCACTAACCAACGAGACCAGTTTCGTGTCATTTGGGCATTGTAGGGGGGCTGACTGACCTTTGGTGACCTTTAATAAATCATTAATAACACGAAAATGATAAAAGATAGAACGGAAATTTTAGCAGCACAAAACAGCACAAACGTAGCACTAACCAACAAGACCAGTTTTGTGTCATTTGGGCATTATAGGGGGGCTGACTGACCTTTGGTGACCTTTAATAAATCATTAATAACGCAAAAATGATAAAAGATAGAACGAAATTTTTAGCAGCACAAAACAGCACAAACATAGCACTAGCCAACGAGACCAGTTTTGAGTCATTTGGGCGTTGTAGGGGGGCTAGGTGATGTCATAGTCTGGAAAAAACAATTGCTAATATCTTAAAAATAAAAG
Organism: Aquarana catesbeiana; assembly: GCF_042186555.1. Taxonomy (NCBI): domain Eukaryota; kingdom Metazoa; phylum Chordata; class Amphibia; order Anura; family Ranidae; genus Aquarana; species Aquarana catesbeiana. Next base: position 560,587,843 of record NC_133328.1, read on the forward strand.
CAGCACAAATATAAATTTTTACGGCACAAAACAGCACAAACGTAGCACTAAAGAAACACACTTGAGTTTTTATTTGTGCTGATTGTAGGGGGGCCAGCTTCGCTGAGCTGTTTTTTGACATGTTATTGTAACTGTTAAGACAGTGCAAAGTGAATAAAAAGCTCACAAACTATATTATTAAACTGTTTTGCCAGTGAACAAACTTTGAAACGAAAATCCTTTAGTGTTATTTTTTTTTTCTTATATAATTTTCCTATAGCTTTTAGAGCTGTTGTGGCTGCTACTTTCACCAGTCATGTCAGACATATTACTGTTTAATTAAAAAAAAAAAATCAGGGGTCGCAGCCAAAACTACCTAAAAAAGCTTGGCGTGCTGCTGCTGTATTTAAATGAGAAGTATGTTTTTTTTTTTTATTCATACTTACCTCGGTGGATGGAGCATTAGACCGATGCTGCAGCTGTCCCTCTGCCATCTCTGCACTGAGAACTGAGCCACCGAACACCGCCGATGGCTCAGTTCTCACTCCTCCCAGAGAGGAAAGCTGCTGACTGTCAGCCAGCGTCTCTCCTCTCTGCTCCTCCACGCTCACTGGAGCGCTGAACTGTGGAGGTGCAGGGAGAGGCTGTCTCAGCGTCCCAGCGGCTCACTGAGACGCTCAGACTGCCATCAATCAAGGCAGCTGGCGGATCCACACTTGGAAGTTGGGATGATGCGCTGCCTCGACTGATGGCAGTGACATCAGTGGAGAGTGGACTTCAGACCACTCTGTGCTGAAAACAAACCAGATTGCACTTCTGTGACCCATAGGAGAAGCCCAGCCTAAAAAGCTCAGGCTGGACTTCTCCTTTAAGCTAAGCTAATGAAAAAGTTTAAAAATCAATAACATGTTCAAAATATGCAATGCAAAAATACAGTGGACCAGAGAATGTGAAAAAAATGTGTGCGTAATGATGATGTCATGAGTAATGGAATACAGCATATTTTAGAAAATAAGTGTCCAATCTGAAAATTATTGCAGTGGTTTCTTATTAGGAAATGTATTGTAATAATTCAGTGAGGAGGGAAAAGGGTGCTGGAGTTTGGCTTTAAGTGTGTTTCTCAAACATGTAATTACATCTTAGGTAGCATGAAAAAGACTTTCTCCCCACTTTAGGGTATTTAAAAAAAGCTTGCTTTTCTCATTGCCCCTTGTGGCAGTGCCTATTTACTTATGTCATTTCTTTTAAAATAGTTTTCCCCCACAATAGCCAGAATTTAACAGCAATATTTGTACACCCCCCCCCCACACACACACACACACACACACACTCACACACACACACACACACACACACACACACACACACACACTTTGACCTCAGTGACATTTGCCACAAAGTTTGGGTTTGCTGAACAAGCGAATGAAACCCGGGCAAATTTGTCCATCACTATCTCTGAATAGATTTTTTTTTACTTCTGTTCTCCGAAGATGCAACTTTACCACAAATGAAATTGAAAATTCAGGTGTCTACATTTGCAGTCTACAGTTGGTTTTTAAATGTTTACAATGATTTATTTTTGAGTCTTATGAAAGATCTGCACTGAATATAGCTTGCTTGTCATCTCAATAATTTGCTACATGTTTGCAGCAAAGTAGATTTATGTCCTTAACATCATAATTTACATAGTTCGGCTGTCCTCCCCTTATCCACTGTAGCGCGACTTTATAACTGAGTCAAAAAATCCTGGATAATGCTGATTAATGAGAATGGATTCAGTATTGAGCCCTATTCATATATTCATATTACAAATTCTGAACATCCTTAGATCGATCTAATTTAATTTTCCTGACAAAAGCTCTGTACTCTTTGGGTCATCAAAGCTCTGACTCTTTTAAAAAGTGCCAGTTAGGATTCAGACAGCACCCTGAACTCTATACCATCATATACGTATTGGCATTTTTCGAGATTCATTACTGCATAATGAGTCGATGACCTGGAATAAGCATGTCATGGGTTGTTGATAGGGTTGCCAGCAGTCTAGGATTCACCCAGTTTGGGTTTTGAATCATGTGTTGTTTCAGACTGCCACATATTCAGACCTCCAACACATTATTCAGATCAGACTGTGGTTCCCCAAGTAACTGAGTACCACAACCGCTGAGCATGTAGGCGTGTGCAAAGGCCTGGTTTACCAGGGCACACCCCAATCACCAGGGCTGCCAATCATCCAGAGGGCTAACTGACATTGTCTAGGCTGAGTGTCTGTGACCAAGTGCTGTGCTTCAGAAAAGGGTTGTGTGGCAGATACATTGTAGATGAAAGCTGCCAATGCCTGAGCTGCCATCTTTAAGTGAGTGAGCTCCCCATCCACTGTCTGTGGCTAAATTCTCCCCCCTTCCTTCTTTCTCCTGCTTCCAAGCAAGTGAGTACACTAAGGTAAGGGGACTCAAATATAAGAGGTGCTTTGCAGACTCTGATGTAAAGGGGGTTGGGCACCCCGATTTAAGGGGAAAAGCTGGGAACTCTGAAGTAAGTGGGGGTTTTGGTAAGCAGAAACCCTCTTATGCAGCGTACACACGGGCGGACTTTCCGACCGGACTGATCCGACCGTGTGTGGGCTGCATCGGACTTCCGACAGACTTTAGATTTGAAACCTGCTTCAAATCTTTACGTCGTAACTCCACCGGACTCAGTTCCTAACGGAAAGCCCGTTCGTCCGACAGACCAGATACAACGCAAGGGCAGGATACTATATCTCGAGCTCGCTGCAATAGGAAAAACAAATTTTCCTATTGCGGCGAGTGAGAGCCGACAATGTCCTTTAGGTCTGGTGGGGTTTTTAAGGGGAACCTCTACACCAAAAAAACGGTGTGGGGTCCCCCCAAAATCCATACCAGACCCCTATCCGAGCACGCATCCCGGCCGGTCAAGAAAGGGGGTGGGGACAAGTGAGCGCCCCCCCTCCTGAACCGTACCAGGCCGCATGCCCTCAACATAGGGGGGTGGGTGTTTTGGGGAGGGGGCGCCTTGTGGCCCTCCACAGCACCTTGTCCCCATGTTGATGAGGACAAGGGCCTCTTCCCGACAACCCTGGCCTTTGGTTGTCGGGGTTTGCGGGCGAGGGGCTTATCGGAATCCGGGAGCCCCCTTTAATAAGGGGGCCCCCAGATCTCGGCCCCCCACCCTATGTGAATGAGTATGGGGTACATCGTACCCCTACCCATTCACCTAGGGAAAAAGGTGTCAATAAAAAAACACTACACAGGTTTTTTAAGTAATTTATTAGACAGCTCCAGGGGTCTTCTTCTGACTTTGGGGGTCTTCTTCCGACTTTGCCGCTGTCTCTGGCCTCTTTTCCCGGTGTCTGGTTCTTCTCCTGCTCTCTGGCCTCTTCTCCTGGTGTTCGACCTCTTCTCCCGGTTTCCAGTTCTTCTGCCGGCTCCTCCACTATCTTCTGCTGCTCTTTTGTTAGTGGTGGCCCGGACTTCTGCGTCGTCTTCTTCCCTTTTCTCTTCTTCCGATGTTGACACGATGCTCTCTCCCGCTGTAATGGTGTGTTAGCGCTCCGCAATGACTTATATAGGCGGTGACCCCGCCCCCTTATGACGTCACAGTCCCGGGGCATGCTGGGGTTGTGACGTGATAAGGGGGCGTGGTCAACATTACCCGGTGACCATAACACATACAGTACTGTAATCTTACACATTACAGTACTGTATGAAATCATTTCACATCCCTTTTGTCCCCAGTGCTTTGGCCCATGCCCTGCATGCAGTTTTATATTATATATACTGTTCTTTCTGCCTGGAAACTTGAGATTGTCCATAGCAACAAAAAAGTGTCCCTTTACGTCAAAAGTGGCTTTAGACCAGCTAGAAAACAGCGATAGTAAATTAGAACACTTGCAGAATTGAGCGATAGTGAATGGTGGGGAAATTTATTTTAATATTATTATATTATTATTTTTTTATAATCTTGGTGGACAGATCTAATAACACAGATCTAAGTGGTAAGAATTACAGACCTACAATGTAAAACGCCAAATTTCTATGTAAAATAATTGTACCGCTTTGAGACGCAAAAATCTGAAATAATCATACCGCCAGGGAGGTTAAATAAAGGACAGATTTGTGGCATGATCAGTCATATTTTCAATATTAATGGCACAATTTCACAATTTCTGCCAGGGTATGCAAACTTTTGAGCTCAACTGTATATATGGTATGGTTGATATAATTTTTGAATGCAAAATGTTTTGTTTGGTATATTGTTCATATTTGTCCACTGAGTTAACACGAGGAGGATAGGTTAAAGAGAGTTGTAAATATGTGTTGTATTTGTGATTTTAGGAAATGCGGAGTCTCCTTTGGATCACATTTGAAGTGCAATTATGTAGTACTACTTGGATGCTACTTGGATGTGGTTTGCATATTCTATGGGGTTAAAATCATGCTAGAATCGCACCAAAGTAGTGCAGGAACCTTTTTCAAAATCGCTACATGCTAAGTCACATTGATGTGAACAGGTATCAACAAAAACAATGTGATTTCCATTGGCATGCAATGACCTGTTGAAAATTTCCTAATGGATTACCTAGAGGGGTGGTTAGTATTGCAGCTTTGCGCAGTGGCAGTATCATAGCCAATGAGGTTCAACTGAGGCGTGATTATTGCTAATTGCTTCTCGGCCTTTTGGCGAAGATCAAGTGTAGTATCTGTTCTTATCAGTTTCCAGGAGGTGGCGCTTGCTTCCGTCCCTGATCTATGGCGAAATAGAGATGGGATTGCGGTTGCTATGCAAAACCTGCTGGAGTGAAGGTGACCTGGAGCGGTTTGTCAGAGGGACCCCCACACTGACCTACCCCCTGTCATAGAGGGACCCCTACACTCCACACTGACCTACCCCCTGTCATAGAGGGACCCCTACACTCCACACTGACCTACCCCCTGTCATAGAGGGACCCCTACACTCCACACTGACCTACCCCCTGTCATAGAGGGACCCCTACACTCCACACTGACCTACCCCCTGTCATAGAGGGACCCCTGCATTCCACACTGACCTACCCCCTGTCATAGAGGGACCCCTACACTCCACACTGACCTACCCCCTGTCATAGAGGGACCCCTACACTCCACACTGACCTACCCCCTGTCGCAGAGGGACCCCTACACTCCACACTGACCTACCCCCTGTCATAGGGGGACCCCTACACTCCACACTGACCTACACCCTGTCAAAGAGGGACCCCTACACTCCACACTGACCTATCCCTTGTCATAGAGGGACCCCTACACTCCACACTGACCTACCCCCTGTCATAGAGGGATCCCTACACTCCACACTGACCTATCCCCTGTCATAGAGGGACCCCTACACTCCACACTGACATACCCCCTGTCATACAGGGACCCCTACACTCCACACTCACCTACCCCCTGTCATAGAGGGACCCCTACACTCCACAGTGACCTACCCCCTGTCATAGAGGGACTCCTACACTCCACACTGACCTACCCTCTGTTATAGAGGAACCCCTACACTCCACACTGACCTACCCCCTGTCAGAGGGACCCCACACTGACCTACCTCCTGTCATAGAGGGACCCCTACACTCGACACTGACCTGCCCCCTGTCATAGAGGGACCCTACACTCCACACTGACCTACCCCCTGTCATAGAGGGACCCCTACACTCCACACTGACCTACCCTCTGTCATAGAGGGACCCCTACACTCCACACTGACCTACCCCCTGTCAGAGGGACCCCCACATTTACCTATCCCCTGTCATAGAGGGACCCCTACACTCCACACTGACCTACCCCCTGTCAGAGGGATCCCCACACTGACCTACCCTCTGTCATAGAGGGACCCCTACACGCCACGCTGACCTATCCCCTGTCATAGAGGGACCCCTACACTCCACACTGACCTACCTTTGTCATAGAGGGACCCCTACACTCCACACTGACCTACCCCCTGTCATAGAGGGACCCCTACACTCCACACTGAACTACCCCCTGTCATAGAGGGACCCATACACTCCACACTGACCTAGCCCCTGTCATAGAGGGACCCATACACTCCACACTGACCTACTCTCTGTCATAGAGGGACCCCTACACTCCACACTGACCTACCCCTTGTCATAAAAGGACCCCTACAGTCCACACTGACCTACCCCCTGTCATAGAGGGACCCCTACACTCCACACTGACCTACCCTCTGTCATAGAGGGATCCCCACACTCCACACTGACCTACCCTCTGTCATAGAGGAACCCCTACAATCCCCACTGACCTACCCCCTGTCATAGAGGGACCCCTACACTCCACACTGACCTACCCCCTGTGATAGAGGGATCCCTACACTCCACACTGACCTATCCCCTGTCATAGAGGGACCCCTACACTCCACACTGACATACCCCCTGTCATAGAGAGATCCCTACACTCCACACTCACCTACCCCCTGTCATAGAGGGACCCCTACACTCCACAGTGACCTACCCCCTGTCATAGAGGGACCCCTACACTCCACACTGACCTACCCTCTGTTATAGAGGGACCCCTACACTCCATACTGACCTACCCCCTGTCAGAGGGACCCCACACTGACCTACCTCCTGTCATAGAGGGACCCCTACACTCCACACTGACCTGCCCCCTGTCGTAGAGGGACCCTACACTCCACACTGACCTACCCCCTGTCATAGAGGGACCCTACACTCCACACTGACCTACCCCCTGTCATAGAGGGACCCTACACTCCACACTAACCTACCCCCTGTCATAGAGGGACCCTACACTCCACACTGACCTACCCCCTGTCATAGAGGGACCCCTACACTCCACACTGACCTACCCTCTGTCATAGAGGGACCCCTACACTCCACACTGACCTACCCCCTGTCATAGAGGGACCCCCACACTGACCTACCCTCTGTCATAGAGGGACCCCTACACTCCACGCTGACCTATCCCCTGTCATAGAGGGACCCCTACACTCCACACTGACCTACCCCTGTCATAGAGGGACCCCTACACTCCACACTGACCTACCCCCTGTCATAGAAGGACCCCTACACTCCACACTGAACTACCCCCTGTCATAGAGGGACCCCTACACTCCATGCTGACCTACCCTCTGTCATAGAGGGATCCCTACACACCACACTGACCTACCCCCTGTCAGAGGGACCCCCACACTGACCTACCCCCTGTCAGAGGGACCCCTACACTCCACACTGACCTACCCCCTGTCATAGAGGGATCCTTACACTCCACACTGACTTACCCCCTGTCATAGAGGGACCCCTACACTCCACACTCACCTATTCCCTGTCATAGAGGGACCCTTACACTCCACACTGACCTACCCCATCATAGAGGGACCCCTACACTCCACACTGACCTACCCCCTGTCATAGAGGGACCCCTACACTCCACACTGACCTACCCCCTGTCATAGAGGGACCCCTACACTCCACACTGACCTACCCCCTGTCAGAGGGACCCCCACACTTACCTACCCCCTATCATAGAGGGACCCCTACACTGCAACACTGCATACTGACCGACCTTAGATGTAAGGAGGCACTCTGCTGGGGACACCTGAGATGTGAGGAGGGACTCTATTGGGGACACCTGATGGCATCTTGTGGCAGGCGACGTGACAAGTGACACACTCGGGGCTCCCACTGGTTCTGCATTATGGTGAGTTGAACTATTTAATTTGATGTTACAATGTAATAATAATGCGCTTCAATCACCCTGACACCATAACAACCATGGTGCCAGGATGATTGAAGCGCTAACACCAGGTGTTTGGAGTATCTTTATTTGCTAATTGTTAAACTTTCTGAAATACACATATTTCTTTTGTGGTGTAGGATCTGGGCCTGCTGTCCCTCCATCCCTTTCTTTCTCTTTCTTTCTCTTTCTTTCTCCCTTTGTTTCTCCTTCCATCCCTCGTTTATCTCAGACTCTAACCACACCCCCTTTGAGTCACGCCCCTTTAAGCCACGCCCACTAATCAACGCAAACCACGCCCATTTTCGCAGGAGCGTGCTCCGCGCACCGCATTTTTCTCTTTCCCTATGCCACACCTACTAATGCATGCCCCGCCCCCTAATTATAAGGTTACCCCGCCTACAGCCAAAAAAGTGTCCTGAATTCTTTTTTTACAATGTTGGCAACTATGCATCACACAGTGATGAGCCTGTTTACTCTGTAATTCTGTAAGTGTTTTTAGCCATTGCCTTTTAATAAAATTGCTGACATATTTCACTTAGAAGCGCCTTTCTCTGTATATCTTTGTCTATCCAGAGCCTGCTTTATTCCTGTAAGTGCTGCTTGAGTGCCTGTCAGCTTGCTATCCTGCTACCTTGGATGATCCTGAATGTACAGTGGGGACAAAAAGTATTCAGCCCCCCTTACATTTTTCACTCATTGTTATTGCAGCCATTTGCTAAAATCATTTAAGTTCATTTTTTGTTCCTCATTAATGTACACACAGCGCCCCATATTGACAGAAAAATACAGAATTGTTGACATTTTTGCAGATTTATAAATAAAGAAAAACTGAAATATCACATGGTCCTAAGTATTCAGACCCTTTGCTGTGACACTCATAAATTTAACTCAGGTGCTGTCCATTTCTTCTGATCATCCTTGAGATGGTTCTACACCTTCATTAGAGTCCAGCTGTGTTTGATTATACTGATTGGACTTGATTAGGAAAGCCACACACCTGTCTATATAAGACCTTACAGCTTACAGTGCATGTCAGAGCAAATCAGAATCATGAGGTCAAAGGAACTGCCTGAAGAGCTCATAGACAGAATTGTGGCAAGGCACAGATCTGGCCAAGGTTACAAAAAAATTTCTGCTGCACTTAAGGTTGCACTTAAGGTTCCTAAGAGCACAGTGGCCTCCATAATCCTTAAATGGAAGACGTTTGGGATGACTAGAACCCTTCCTAGGGCTGGTAGTCTGGCCAAACTGAGGGAGAAGAGCCTTGGTGAGAGAGGCAAAGAAGAACCCAAAGATCACTATGGCTGAGCTCCAGAGATGCAGTCAGGAGATGGGAGAAAGTTGTAGAAAGTCAACCATCACTGCAGCCCTCCACCAGTCGGGGCTTTATGGCAGAGTGGCCCGACAGAAGCCTCTCCTCAGTGCAAGACACATGAAAGCCCGCATGGAGTTTGTAAAAAAACACGTGAAGGACTCCAAGATGGTGAGAAATAAGATTCTCTGGTCTGATGAGACCAAGATAGAACTTTTTGGCCTTAATTCTAAGCAGTATGTGTGGAGAAAACCAGGCACTGCTCATCACCTGTTCAATACAGTCCCAACAGTGAAGCATGGTGGTGGCAGCATCATGCTGTGGGGGTGTTTTTCAGCTGCAGGGACAGGACGACTGGTTGCAATTGAGGGAAAGATGAATGCGGCCAAGTACAGGGATATCCTGGACGAATACCTTCTCCAGAGTGCTCAGGACCTCAGACTGGGCCGAAGGTTTACCTTCCAACAAGACAATGACCCTAAGCACACAGCTAAAATAATGGAGTGGCTTCACAACAACTCTGTGACTGTTCTTGAATGGCCCAACCAGAGCCCTGACTTAAACCCAATTGAGCATCTCTGGAGAGACCTAAAAATGGCTGTCCACCAATGTTTACCATCCAACCTGACAGAACTTGAGAGGATCTGCAAGGATGAATGGCAGAGGATCCCCAAATCCAGGTGTGAAAAATGTGTTGCATCTTTCCCAAAAAGACTCATGGCTGTATTAGATCAAAAGGGTGCTTCTACTAACTACTGAGCAAAGGGATACTTGGGACCATGTGATATTTCAGTTTTTCTTTTTTAATAAATCGGCAAAAATGTCAACAATTCTGTGTTTTTCTGTCAATATGGGGTGCTGTGTGTACATTAATGAGGAAAAAAATGAACTTAAATGATTTTAGCAAATGGCTGCAATATAACAAAGAGTGAACAATTTAAGGGGGTCTGAATACTTTCCGTCCCCACCGTATATAGCACCTGGAGGACCCTTCTAGCAGAAGTGCTCCTACTTACCATTCTGCATATAAATAAACTCCTCCGGACTGCCATCCACCCATCAAGGCATTTTGATATTTGCATAACTCCTCTGAAGAGAGATTCTGGTAGGCGTAGTAAGACAGGGTGTCCTCCATCCAAGATCTGTCTGTATTGCATAGAGAAGTACAGAGACTTAGTGATGACTAGGGATGAGCCGAACACCCCCTGGTTTGGTTCGCACCAGAACATACCGAACAGGCAAAAAATTTGTCAGAACACACTAACACCGTTAAAGTCTATGGGACACGAACATGAATAATCAAAAGTGCTCATTTTAAAGGCTTATATGCAAGTTATTGTCATAAAAAGTGTTTGCGGACCTGGGTCCTGCCCCAAGAGACATGTATCAATGCAAATTTTTTTTTTAAAAAGGCTGTTTTTGCGGGAGCAGTGATTTTTTTTAATGCTTAAAGTGAAACAATAAAAATGAAATATTCCTTTAAATATCGTGCCTGAGGGGTGTCTATAGTATGCCTGTAAAGTGGTACATTTTCCCGTTTAGAACAGTACCACAGCAAAATGACATTTCTAAAGGTAAAATTGTCATTTAAAACTGATCGTGGCTATAATGAATTGTCGGGTCTCGGCAACATAGATAAAACTCATTGAAAAAAAGAGCATTGGATACCCCCCCAGTCCATTACCAGGCCCTTTGGGTCTGGAATGTATATTAAGGCGAACCCTGAACCAAAATGTAGAAACAAATTACATGGGGGTCCCCCTAAAATCCATACCAGGCCCTTCAGGTCTGATATGGAAATTAAGGGGAACCCTGCGCCACAGCGGGAGCCTCCCATGGTGGAGGATTTTTTCGGTCCGTTGGCGGAGCGATATAAAAAGATGAATGGACATCGTGGGACATTTTTATTTTTTAATAAAGGACTTGTCCCCAAGCTGTGTCTTGTCGATTTTAACATTTTGACACTTTTTTTGTAAAATGGTAGGGGTACCGTTACCATTTCACACAGGGGGCGGGATCTGGGAGTTCCCTTGTTAAAGGGGGCTTCCAGATTCCGATAAGCCCCCCGCCTGCAGACCCCCACAACCCCCGGGCAAGAGTTATGGGCATGAGGCCCTTGTCCCCATCAACATGGGGACAAGGTGCTTTGGGGGGCTACCCCAAAGCACCCTCCCCATGTTGAGGGCATGTGGCCTGGTACGGTTCAGGAGGGGGGTGCTCTCTCGTCCCCCCTCTTTTCCTGCAGCCTGCCAAATTGCATGCTTGGATAAGGGTCTGGTATGGATTTTGAGGGGGACCCCTACGCCATTTAAAAAAAAAAATTTGGGCGCAGGGTTCCCCTTAAAATCCATACCAGACCTGAAGAGTCTGGTATGAATTTTGGGGGGGACCCCTATGCCATTTTTTTGTTAAAATTTTAGTTTGGGGTTCCTCTTAATATTCATACCAGACCCAAAGGGCCTGGTAATGGACTGGGGGGGGGGGAATATTTTTTCAATGAGTTTTATCTATATTGCCGAGACCCGATAATTCATTACAGCCGCGATCAGGTTTAAATGTCAATTTTTCCTTTAGAAATGTCATTTTGCTGTGGTACTGTTCCAAACACTGGAAAAATGCGCCACTCTACAGGCATACTATAGACACCCCCCAGGCACGATATTTAAAGGAATATTTAATTTTTATTGTTTCACTTTAAGCATTAAAAAAAAATCACTGCTCCTGAAAAAACGGGCGTTTTAAAAAAAAATTTTGCATTGATACATGTCTGTCCCCTGGGGCAGGACCCAGGTCCCCAAACATTTTTTATGACAATAACTTGCATATAAGCCTTTAAAATGAGCACTTTTGATTTTTCATGTTAGTGTCCCAGACTTTAATGGTGTTCCAGCGGCTTTCAAATTTTCCCCGAACACCGCATATTGTTCGTTGTTCGCAGAACATCCAAACAACCGAACTTATGCTCGGGCTGAACCGTTCGCCCATCCCTAGTGATGACATCACTGGGTCTAAAATAAGGTATAGGGATGAGCCCAAAACCCCCCCCCCGCTTGGGTTCGCGGCAGAACATGCGAACAGACCGAAAGTTTGCGCAAACTTTCGAACACCGTTAAAGTCTATGGGACCCGAACGTGAAAAATCAAAAGTGCAAATTTTAAAGGCTAATATGCAAGTTATTCTCCTAAAAAGTGTTTGGGGACCCGGGTCCTGCCCCAGGGGACATGTATCAATGCAAAAAAAAGTTTTAAAAACAGCCATTTTTTTGGGAGCAGTGATTTTAATAATGCTTAAAGTGAAAAAATAAAAGTGAAATATTCCTTTAAATATCGTACCTGGGGGTGTGTGACTATAGTATGCCTGTAAAGTGGCATGTGTTTCCCGTGTTTAGAACAGTCCCCGCACAAAATTACATTTCTAAAGGAATAAAAGTAATTGAAAACTGCTTGCGGCTGTAATGTAATGTCGGGTTCCGACAATATGGATGAAAATTATTGAGAAAAATGGCATGGGTACCCCCCCCCCCCCAGCCCATTATCAGGCCCTTTGGGTCTTGTATGGATATTAAAGGGAACCCCGCACCCAAATTAACAAAAGAAAAGGCGTGGGGCCCCCAGGCCCTATATACTCTGAACAACAGTATACAGGCGGTCCAAACAAGACTGTAGGTTTATTCTTAAGTTGAATAAGTTGAATCTGTTTGTAATTTGGAACAGGTACATTTTGTAAGTGTAGCTCCAGCCAAAAAATAAATTTTTAAACTTTTTTGGATAACATAGGGAAGGGTTATCACCCCTATAACATTTGTTTTGCTGTCTGTGCCCCTGTTCAGAAGATTTCACCTCACTTTCTGTCCCAATGACAATTAGATTTTGGGGTTATTAGGGAAACAAGGATTGGTGATAAAGCATCAGTGGAGACACCTTTTTCCCATATTAACTCTTACAGGAGAGAATGTCCCTTCCTAGGGGTAGATTTACTCTCACTTCCTGTTGTCTCCCTCCATTTGTAAGTAGGAGTCATTTGTAAGTCGGATGTTTGAAAGTAGGGGACTGCCTGTATTTACTATATGGCCTGTCCTATATACTCTGCAGAAAAATGGGCATTAGGTGTTGGTGGTACAGAACACTGTAAGCCCTCACAGTTACTCTTGGTGGGCGCAGGAACAGGCCCTGCTGTGAAATATTATATCAAGAATTGTAATTACATGCCCCTGTTGAACAGGGGCAGAAAAATTGGGCCTTTGGTGGTGGTGTGGTGGTGGTGCCACAACACTGTAAGCCCTCACAGTTACTCTTGGTGGGCGCAGGAACGGGCCCTGCTGTGAAGTATTTGATCAAAAACTGTAATTACACGCCCCTTTTAAACAGGGCAGAAAAATTGGGTCTTAGGCAGTGGTGGTGGTGCCACAACACTGTAATCCCTCACATATTCTGTTGTTGAGCGCAGGAATGAGCCCTGCTGTGAATTATTAGAGCAAATATTGTAATTACATGCCCCTGTTAAACAGGAGCAGACAAATTGGGCCTTAGGCGGTGGTGGTGGTGGCACAACACTGTAAAGCCTCACAGATACTCTTGCTGAACGCAGGAACGGGCCCTGCTGTGAAATATTAGAGCAAATATTGTAATTACGTGCCCTTGTTAAACAGTGGCAGACAAATTGGGCCTTAGGCACTGGTGGTGGTGCCACAACACTGCAACCCCTTACAGATACTCTAGTTGAGCGCAAGAACAAGCCCTGCTGCAAAATATTACAGCAAAATTGTAATTACACGCCCCTGTTAAACAGGGGCAGAAAAATTGGGCCTTATGCACTGGTGTTGGTGCCACAACACTGCAACCCCTCACAGATACTCTAGTTGAGCACAAGAATGAGCCCTGCTGCGAAATATTACAGCAAAAACTATAATTATCTGCCCCTGTTAAACAGGGGCAGAAAAATTGGGCCTTAGGCACTGGTGGTGATGCCCTGAAACAAAATGTTCATAGAAGCTATCAACATGAACATTGAGGAGGACTAGGATAGTCACTCAGCATAACAGGATAGTCACTCATAGGGAGTCTTCAAATGATCTCAAATTCATAGAAAAAATAATCGGTTACATCAGCATCAGGTGCTTGGTAGCTGGTGATCCAAAACTGATTCATTTTTATGAAGGTGAGCCAATCAACTGAGTCTGTGGACAGGCGCACTCTGTGATTGGTTACAAAGCCTGCAGCAGCACTGAATGTGCGTTCAGAAAGAACACTGAATGCAGGACAGGCCAGTAGCTCAACTGCATATCTTGCAAGCTCAGGCCAGGATCCATCCTCAAGACCCAGTAACCCAGTGAATTTTCGGTTGGAAAGGTCTCCAAGTCTGATCTTGCCTCTAGGTATTCCTGCACCATGTCAGACGCTAGCGATGGTTGCTGGAACCGATCAGACCTTGAGGCTGCGGCCTAAAGAATTGTCTGAACGCATCAGTCAGATGGCCACCTTCTCCCTTCCTTCTCCGCCGCTCCTTCTGTGACTGACCGAAGCCTCAGCAACACGTTGTCCAGGAGGACCAGGAAATTGTAACCTCCCAGGTTCTGGAAACGCATTGCACAAACCTTTCTGCTAGGCCTCCTGAAGATGTTTCATCCTCTGCTCCCTCTGCGAGGGCTGGATAAGTTCCACAACCTTACCCTTGTAACGTGGATCAAAAAGGGTTGCCAGCAAGTAATGATCCCTTTCCTTGATACCACGAATCTGAGGGTCCTTTCACAGGCTTTGCAGGATCAGGGAGGCCATGCAGCGAAGGTTTGCTGAGGCATTCGATCCGGAGTCCTCTGGGTCACTTAGAATGACATGATCCACAACCACCTACTTCCAGCCACGTACAAGTCCATGGGTTTCTGGGGACTGAAAACGATCCCTTGAAGACTGCTGCTGATGCGGAGTTCTAGGCTCCACCTCCATGCTGACACAATCCTCATCCTCCACCTCCTCTTCCTGTGTGATCAGCGGGCCCGCAGGAATACTGTCTGGATAAAGGGGGCCCTGAGTAAGGAAGTCCTCCTCTGCCTCCCTCTGTTCTGCCTCAAGTGCCCTGTCCATTATTCCATGAAGTAGTGTGTGCTCCAACGGGAAGACAAGAGGGACAGTATCACTGATGCATGCATTGTCACTGCTCACCGTCCTTGTGGCCTACTCAAATGGTAACAGGACAGTGCATGCATCCTTGATCAGTAGCCACTGGCATGGTGAAAAAAAGCCAAGCTCCCCTGACCCTGTCCTGGTGCCATACTCACACAGGTACGCATTGATGGCCCTCTGCTGTGTGTGCAGCTGCTGCAGCATTGCCAACGTTGAGTTCCACCTGGTGGGCATGTCACAAATGAGGCGGTTCTTGGGCAGGTTACATTCCTTTTGAAGGTCAGCCAGCCGAGCACTGGCATTATATGACCGGCGGAAATGCCCACAGACTTTCCTGACCTGCCTCAGGAGATCCTGTAAGCCCAGGTACCTGCACAAGAACTGCTGCACCACCAAATTAAGGACGTGAGCCAAACAGGGAACATGGGTCAAGTAAGTGTCCCTGTCGGAGGGCAGAGATGAGGTTGGTGCCATTGTCACAAACCACCATTCCTGGCTGAAGCTGGCGTGGCATCAACCAACTCTGAGTCTCCCCCTGCAGAACTGACAGAATCTCTGCCCCAGTGTGACTCCTGTCCCCTAAGCAGACCAACTCAAGCACCGCATGGCATCTTTTCCTTTGTGTTTGTGTAGCCCCTTGAACGCCTACAGAGCACCGCTGTTTCCGAGGACAAATCTGCAGAGGAAGAGGCCATAGAAGAAGAAGAAGAGGAGGGGGTGGAGGAGAGAGATGTGGCAGAATCACCACTACTAGCATTTTACTACTACCCAGTGCGCCATGAAAGAAAGGTAACGTCCCTGTCCATGCCTGCTTGACCATGAGTCAGCGGTAATATGCACGTTACCGCTGACTGCCCTGCCCAACGAGGCCAAGACATTGCCTTCCACGTGCCGGTAGAGAGCCGGAATGGCCTTCTTTGAAAAGTAATGGTGTTTGGGAACCTGCCATTAAGGTACCGCACATTCCACAAATTCTCAAAAGGAGGCAGAGTCTACCAGCTGAAAAGGCAGCAGTTGGAATGCTAGCAATTTAGCCAAACTAGCATTCAGCTGCTGAGCATGTGGATGGCTGGGACCGAATTTCTTTCGACGGTTTAGCAACTGGGGTAGGGAAATTTGCCTGCTACAATCAGATGTTGGTGTAGCGATAGCAGATTGCCCGCAAGTACTTGGCACACCTAATTCTACACCTTCATTCCTCTGAGTGCAGGTTTCTGAGAGGTCTAAAGGTATTATGGAAAAAAATCCTGCGAGCCACAATTATCCAGTGCCTTAATGGAAATTCAACCAAACAGCTACCCGGCTGCAGGCGCAGATCACGTATTCATGACCGTGCGATAAATGATATATGAAAAAAATGCGCCGCGCCTAGGGGTGTAACTGAATAACTGTAAATCTAAGTACAAATCATAGATAATAAAGCGTGCAAATCAAATAGAGCCTAAAGCTCTGATCACTTACTAAGATCACCTGCTGTGTGAGTCCTAAAGCTCTGATCACTTACTAAGATCACCTAAGGTCTAAAGGTATAGTGGGGTTGGAGATCCCAGCTGATGAGGAGCAAGAAGAGGTCCACCTTGTTCTTTGGTAAGGGTCTTTTAAGCACTGTTGCCAACAGACTGCATGGGAGGTCAACATATGTCTGGTCAAGCATGTGGTGCCCAAGCGGCTGCTGTTCTGGCCACGCTTGATACGCTTCAGACATATGTTGCAAACAGCAACGGTGCAATCTGCTGCACACGTATCAAAAAAGGCCCACACCAAAGAATTTTTCAAAATACGCAGGGAGTCAGCGGCACCCTGCACATGCGGAGCTCTGCGGTGTGATGCATCCTGCCTCATTGAAGATGTGCCTCTTCCTCCTCTCTTCTATCAGGCACCCATGTAGAGTCAGTGACCTCATCATCCCCTCCCTCCTCGTCACTGGAGCAAACCTGGCAGTATGCTGCAGCTGGGGGGAGAACTGACTACCAGTTTCTTTTCCTTCTTGGGAACCCCCTCTCTCTGGGCTCACGTTACTATCTTCCTCAACCTGGGTACCATCATCGGAGCCTTCAAAACGCTGCCCATCCTCCTGCAGCATGTACCCGACACTGTGGTCGAACTGTTCGGGGGACTCCTCCGTGCATGATGGTGGGGCTAGGGAAGGAGTGACTGATGACATTGAGCCAATGGAATAGGTCGCTTTGGCAGCTGCAATTGCAGGGAAACTACTCTGAGCCTGGGTGAGAGAAGATGAGGAGGATGAGGACGGCTTAGTTATCCACTCTACCAATTCTTCTGCGTGTTGTGGATCAATACGGCCAGCTGCCGAAAAAAAGGACAAGCGTGCCCCACTGTCACTTGCTGAGGATGCACTGTGTCCACGACCAGCACTGTTGGCTGTAGACATAGAGCCTGCTTGCCCTCTTTTAGTGGCCTGTGAGCATCTGCCTCTTCTTGTGGCCTTACAGACATGCTGTAAAATTTTATTAGCAAAACACCGCCTGAAGTTTACTAGAAAAAGTACACCAGGAATGGCCTGCAGTCAGATATAGGCTTGGCTAGACTAGAATGCAGTGGATATATATATGTGAGAGACTGTATATATATTTAATGCACTGCAGATCACTGAATCACCTGCCTGCCTGAAAGTATATTTGAAAATGTACACCAGGAATGGCCTGCAGTCAGATATAGGCTTGGCTAGACTAGAATGCAGTGGATATAAATGTAGGAGACTATATATATATTTTATGCACTGAAGATCATTGAATCACCTGCCTGCCTGCCTAAAAGTATATTTGCAAACGTACACCAGGAATGGCCTGCAGTCAGATATAGGCTTGGCTAGACTAGAATGCAGAGGATATATATGTAGGAGACTGTATATATATTTTATGCACTGCAGATCACTGAATCACCTGCCTGCCTGCCTGCCTGAAAGTGTATTTGAAAACGTACACCAGGAATGGCCTGTAGTCAGATATAGACTTGTCTAGAAGTAGAATGCAGTGGATACATATGTAGGAGACTGTATATATATTTTATGCACTGCAGATCATTGAATCACCTGCCTGCCTGCCTGCCTGAAAGTATATTTGAAAACGTACACCAGAAATGGCCTGCAGTCAGATATAGGCTTGGCTAGACTGGAATGCAGTGGATATATATATGTAGGAGACTGTATATATAAGAGAATAAGAAAACACTGCGCTCTAATAGCAAAAATAAAATATATGTGAGCCAGCAGCTGCATACATTGTGACAAACAATAACTGGTAAATGGGAAAAAAATGCAGCGCTAAGAAGTAATAGGAAGTTAGGGTGTAGTGAAACAATTAAGTAAGAGATGCTGTACTGAACAGTAAAGCATATGTGCAAAAACCATAAGTGAAATGAAATGAACAAACACAGTATAAAGTGTCCACATATGGTAAATGGATGATTCCAAACTCAAATTATTAAGAGGAACTGGTATGGACCAAAAAATGATGTGAAACTAGAAAATAAAGTCAATGGTGCACGGTGTGGATCTGTGACTGAGTCAACAACGGGGTACAGAACTTCCGTAGCTGTAAACCAACATCTCGATATGGGGCATCAGAATGAAAACATCAGGAAGTAAGATAAGATGGGTACTCTTACCAGATGACGTGGACTCCACTGTCATATGACATGGAGTCAATGGTGCATGGAGCCAAACCTAGGCTGGAAAACGATATCCGGAACGGTGGAACCTCTGTCTCCCTTCTTGACTTCTCTGGTGGGGTGAAGAAACATCAGGAAGGGCCGCCAACTGGATATCAGCCAATAGACCTCAAGGATGTGTTCCAAGGAGAAGCCGGGGACAGATTTGATCCAGACCCCGTGATGGAAGTAGGGCTACTGGAAGGCAGTTTCTTGCATCGGGATAATATGCAAATAAAAAATAAAAAGCTTCTGCATAGTGCAGGTAAACCAGGGATTTTTATTTCTAAAAATACCATACAAAAAATGGATAAAAGTGATCACAATTAAAATAAAATCTAAGCAGCGTAAGGAAGGGGAGATCGCCCATATATATTTAATGCACTGCAGATCACTGAATCACCTGCCAGCCTGAAAGTGTATTTGAAAACGTACACCTATATCTGCAGTCAGATATAGGCTTGGCTAGACTAGAATGCAGTGGATATATATGTAGGAGACTGTATATATATTTTATGCGCTGCAGATCACTGAATCACCTGCCTGCCTGAAAGTGTATTTGAAAACGTACACCAGGAATGGCCTGCAGTCAGATATAGGCTTGGCTAGACTGGAATGCAGTAGATATATATGTAGGAGACTGTATATATATTTTATGCACTGCAGATCACTGAATCACCTGCCTGAAAGTATACTTGAAAACGTACACCATGAATGGCCTGCAGTCAGATATAGGCTTGGCTAGACTAGAATGCAGTGGATATATATGTAGGAGACTGTATATATATTTTATGCACTGCAGATCACTGAATCACCTGCCTGCCTGAAAGTGTATTTGAAAACGTACACCAGGAATGACCTGCGGTCAGATATAGGCTTGGCTAGACTAGAATGCAGTGGATATATATGTAGGAGACTGTATATATATTTTATGCACTGCAGATCCTTGAATCACCTGCCTGCCTGAAAGTGTATTTGAAAACATACACCAGGAATGGCCTGCAGTCAGATATAGGCTTGGCTAGACTAGAATGCAGTGGATATATATGTAGACGACTATATATATATATATATTTTATGCACTGCAGATCACTGAATCACCTGCCTGCCTGAAAGTATATTTGAAAACGTACAACAGGAATGGCTTGCAGTCAGATATAGGCTTGGCTAGACTGGAACGCAGTGGATATATACAGTGCCTTGCGAAAGTATTCGGCCCCCTTGAACTTTTCAACCTTTTGCCACATTTCAGGCTTCAAACATAAAGATATAAAATTTTTATTTTTTGTGAAGAATCACCAACAAGTGGGACACAATTGTGAAGTGGAACAAAATCTATTGGATTGTTGAAACTTTAACTAATAAAAAAATGAAAAGTGGGGCGTGCAAAATTATTCGGCCCCCTTGCGTTAATACTTTGTAGAGCCACCTTTTGCTGCGATTACAGCTGCAAGTCGCTTGGGGTATGTCTCTATCAGTTTTGCACATCGAGAGACTGAAATTCTTGCCCATTCTTCCTTGCAAAACAGCTCGAGCTCAGTGAGGTTGGATGGAGAGCGTTTGTGAACAGCAGTTTTCAGCTCTTTCCACAGATTCTCGATTGGATTCAGGTCTGGACTTTGACTTGGCCATTCTAACACCTGGATACGTTTATTTGTGAACCATTCCTTTGTAGATTTTGCTGTATGTTTGGGATCATTGTCTTGTTGGAAGATAAATCTCCGTCCCAGTTTCAGGTCTTTTGCAGACTCCAACAGGTTTTCATCCAGAATGGTCCTGTATTTGGCTGCAATCCATCTTCCCCTCAATTTTAACCATCTTCCCTGTCCCTGCTGAAGAAAAGCAGGCCCAAACCATGATGCTGCCACCACCATGTTTGACAGTGGGGATGGTGTGTTGAGTGTGATGAGCTGTGTTGTTTTTACGCCAAACATATCGTTTTGCATTGTGGCCAAAAAGTTCGATTTTGGTTTCATCGGACCAGAGCACCTTCTTCCACATGTTTGGTGTGTCTCCCAGGTGGCTTGTGGCAAACTTTAGACGAGACTTTTTATGGATATCTTTGAGAAATGGCTTTCTTCTTGCCACTCTTCCATAAAGGGCAGATTTGTGCAGTGTACGACTGATTGTTGTCCTATGGACAGACTCTCCCACCTCAGCTGTAGTTCTCTGCAGTTCATCCAGAGTGATCATGGGCCTCTTGGCTGCATCTCTGATCAGTCTTCTCCTTGTCTGAGCTGAAAGTTTAGAGGGACAGCCAGGTCTTGGTAGATTTGCAGTGGTCTGATACTCCTTCCATTTCAAAATGATCACTTGCACAGTGCTCCTTGGGATGTTTAAAGCTTGGGAAATCTTTTTGTATCCAAATCCGGCTTTAAACTTCTCCACAAAAGTATTACGGACCTGCCTGGTGTGTTCCTTGGTCTTCATGATGCTCTCTGCGCTTTCAACAGAACCCTGAGACTATCACAGAGCAGGTGTATTTATACAGAGACTTAATTACACACAGGTGGATTCTATTTATCACCATCAGTCATTTAGGACAACATTGGATCATTCAGAGATCCTCGCTGAACTTCTGGAGTGAGTTTTCTGCACTGAAAGTAAAGGGGCCGAATAATTTTGCACGCACCACTTTTCAGTTTTTTATTTGCTAAAAAAGTTTAAAATATCCAATAGATTTTGTTCCACTTCACAATTGTGTCCCACTTGTTGGTGATTCTTCACAAAAAAATAAAAATTTATATCTTTATGTTTGAAGCCTGAAATGTGGCAAAAGGTTGAAAAGTTCAAGGGGGCCGAATACTTTTGCAAGGCACTGTATATGTAGGAGACTGTATATATATATATTTAATGCACTGCAGATCACTGAATCACCTGCCTGCCTGAAAGTGTATTTGAAAACGTACACCAGGAATGGCTTGCAGTCAGATATAGGCTTGGCTAGACTAGAATGCAGTGGATATATATGTAGGAGACTGTATATATATTTTATGCACTGCAGATCCCTGAATCACCTGCCTGCCTGAAAGTGTATTTGAAAACGTACACCAGGAATGGCCTGCAGTCAGATATAGGCTTGGCTAGACTAGAATGCAGTGGATATATATGTAAGAGACTGTATATATATTTTATGCACTGCAGATCACTGAATCACCTGCCTGCCTGAAAGTATATTTGAAAACGTACACCAGGAATGGCCTGCAGTCAGATATAGGCTTGGCTAGACTGGAATGCAGTGGATATATATACAGTATGTAGGAGACTGTATATATATTTTATGCACTACAGCTCACTGAATCACCTGCCTGCCTGACAGTATATTAGAAAAAGTACACCAGGAACAGCCTGCAGTCAGATCTAGCTAAACTGGATACATGATATATATATATATATATATATATATATATATATATATATATATATACACAAGCCTGGATGTATATATATACTAAATACACTGCAGCTAACTGAATCGCCTGCCTGCTCAATCTAAATGAAATTACACTCTCTCTCGGTCAACGCCAGGCGGCCTTATATAGTGTGGGGCGTGGACTTAACCCCCTGAGCCATAATTGGCCAAAGGCACCCTGCCTTTGGCCAATTATGGCTCTCTTTGCTGACGGTGCTGTGATTGGCCAAAGCATGCGGGTCATAGTGCATGCTTGGCCAATCATCAGACAGCAATGCACTGCGATGTCACAGTGCATTATGTGGCGTGACGCGCCGTTTGAATTTGGCATAAACACCCCATAATGTTTGTATTTCGACGAACGATCGAACAGCCAATGTTCGAGTCAAACTCATATTCGACCCGAACATAAAGCTCATCCCTAATAAGGTACATGATGAAATCGGAAAGATTTTTTTTTTTAAATGTCATTAGAAGAATGTTGCAGCAGATTAAATGTCAGCTTTAAGTACATTGTATTATGCACAAAAAAAAAAGCATTGAGCTTTAGGTCCTTACAACAGACTGACATAAAATAAAATCTGTTCATTTGCTGTGAGTTTGTCAGGGCTGGGCTCAGCCCTTCCTTCTCAAAGCTGGCCACTCAGCTGTCGGCAAATTGCCAGCTCTTATCTCTCCACAGTGACTCACCTGTTGATGATACCCTGCTCGTCAGTCCTGCCTACTTACGCCGTCCAGTCCAGATGATCTCTGCCTTCGCCTTGGTCACATCTCTAAAGACGCTCTCCTGTGTTCCTGTTAAAGACTTGCTTGGCTGACATTCCTTCTGGCTCCAAATCCTGCTTGCTGTTCTAATAGGCTCATCTCTAGCTCCCTGACGTTTTGGCTTGTCTGACGATCCGTTCCGGTTCCTGAACTCTGGCTATGTTTTGACTATGTTTACTCTGTTTACCTTTTTTATTATTACTAAACTGTACTTCTGTCTCAGTCTGATTCATGGTTTCTGACAGAGTTGCAGTTTATTCATTAGTGTAAGCAGTTGGCACATTGGCTAAGATGCCTTCTTGCCTTGCAGCACTGTAGTTCTGGGTTGACTTTTCAGCAAGAACATTCTGCATGAGGATTGTATTTCCTCCTACAATCTCAGAAGCAGCTTCTACTAAAACGATTGTGCTCTAGAAATTAATTTGAAAACCCTTTGGGGACAGGGCCTGATGTGAATAGTTCTGAGCTGTCTTTAAAGCCCTTTGGAACATATCAGTGCTGTATAAACAGGTAAAATAAATAAGGTGTTTTTTAATCTACTGTGTGATGCATTATAATTCTCTGGCCATATCAAGCCATCTTTTTTCATCGATAGTAAAGTCCTGCTCAAGAAGCACACAGGTTTCCATAAATCACACAATGTTCTTTTTTTTCCACAGGAAAACATTTTTCATTCTACTTACATTTAATACAGAAAGAGCTCAGGGTTTTTTGCCAAATAAGATAAGACAACTGAATTTATTTCAGCATGATAAAGGGGCTGTTTACATTGATGGGAATGCACAATGAGCAGAGGCTGAAACAGTGGGAACAGAACAAAAGAGACATAAAACATTTGTTCCTGAATTCCTGCAAAATAGGGATAGTATGGGAGTTCTTTTCAAGGATAATAAATGATGCTGAATGGCTGAAGTCTTGCAGATGCAGATGGATGAAGAGTTTTATTTTATTCTATACGGAGCCAAGATAATGCACAAACTTTACATTAATATATACAACCGTTCCCATCTGGCCCTGCCCATATAGGAGGTTAAAGAGCCATATCCTTAGCACAGTCATACATACAAAATCATTCTAGGTCCAGATTTATGTGGCAACCAACAAACCTACTTGCAGGTTCAGATTAGCCCATATACCACAGAGGAAACTTGACATATTTTTCATGGAATAGTTTTTAGCAACAAATTCTCCAACAGTAGAAATACATTCAGCCCACATAGAATTAGAAAAGAAGTATGGGAATCAGTTTTTTTTTCGAATCATACTTACCTAGCTGGATGCAGCATCGGTCTAATGTTCCATCTGTCCCTTGGTGCCTCTAACACTGAGAACAGAGCAATCGAACACTGCCAATTGCTCTGTTCTCACAGGGGGCTGAGCCGGATGCCATTCCAGGCATGTGGGCAGATCCCGATTTCATTGTCTTTCCCGGCTCTGTGACATCAGCAGACTTCAGCCCGTTGTCTGCTAAAAATGGGTAACAGGAGTGCAAAGTAATATGCAACCCTGTGATCCACAGGGGAAGTACATCCAAACAAGCTTTGGCTGTACTTCCCCTTTAATTATACATAAATGGAGTTGTTCTCTGTAAAGCTGGCCATACATAGAATTTTGTTTCAAAATTTTATTTCTCTAATTGCTTAATTGATTTTCTATTTTGGGGGCAAATCGATGATCGTTATCAACTATAGCGAAGAGAATGTTTTTCTTGTTTCTGATCTGAATGAATAAAATTCTAAATGTTAAAGTGGTCCCCAGTTGGAAGAAATCAAACTTACTGTATTGTAATGAGCACATGTAAGGAAATGTTTCATGATCATTTGTTCTTTTAGATTCTAGTATATCTATCTATCTATCTATCTATCTATCTATCTATCTATCTATCTATCTATCTATCTATCTATCTATCTATCTATCTATTTCTCCACTACAACCCAACTGAATGATGAACATAAAATGTATTTATAAATATACCTCCAAATGCAATATGCCTATAAGTTTACATAAACTTTTCTTTATTCTTTGATGAAGTATCATTGAATGCTCTGCCGAATGATTTTTCTGAATCTCTGAATGTTTCAATGAAATTCTGTGTATGGCCAGCCTTAAAGTGGATATTTCAGCAGGGAATTGTTCCTTGGGTACCAATGGCAAAATAGTTCCAATCTCCATTGATAGAAATCCAGTTCTACGTACTAATATGTTTTTGGGGGAACACTGTAGCACCCAGAGTAGAGCCACATATACAGGAACATTAAACGTTATGCAGATAAGCTTCTGGGTGGTAACTAAGCCCATGGCTATAGCACCCCAAAACAATAATGCTATACACTTAGTGTGACGGGAGTCACTTTGGGCGGGGGGCTCATGGAATCCAGCTTACTTTAGAGAGGTCAAGAAACAGCTCCACAGGCCCCTCTTATGTCTTAGACCCAATACACATTATTAGATTTACTGCAGATTTTTGTCTTCAGATTTGCCAAAACCATGTAGTGCAAGGTCCTGCCTGATTGCATACAAATTGAAACTCTTAAGGTTTGACCTCATATAAAAACAGCATGGAAATTCCCCACAGGGGAACCCCGAACCAAAAAAAAAAAAAAAAAAATGACCTGGGGGGACCTGAAGGGTCTGGTATAGATTTTGAGGGGGACCCCATGCCATTTTTAAAAAAAATTTTGGCCAGGGTTCCCCTTAATATCCATGCCAGACCTGAAGGGCCTGGTATGGAATTTAGGGGGACCCCCACGTCATTTTTTTTTAAATTTTGGTTCAGGGTTCCCCTGTGGGGAATTCCCATGCCGTTTTTATCAATGAACTTTTATGTGTATTGTCGGACCGGCAATTCATTAATAGCCGCGAGTAGTTTTAAATGACTTTTTTCCTTTGAAATGTAATTTTGCTGTCAGACTGTTCTAAACACGGGAAACATGCGCCCCTTTACAGGCATACTATAGACACCCCCCAGGTACGAAATTTAAAGGGATATTACACTTTTATTGTTTCACTTTAAGCATTATTAAAATCACTGCTCCCGAAAAAACGGCTGTTTTTCAAACTTTTTTTTGCATTGATCCATCTCCCCTGGGGCAGGACCCAGGTCCCCAAACACTTTTTATGACAATAACTTGCATATAAGCCCTTAAAATTAGCACTTTTGATTTCTCCCATAGACTTTTAAAGGGTGTTCCGCGGCTTTCGAATTTGCCACGGAACACCCCAAATTGTTCGCTGTTCGGCGAACGGGCGAACAGCCAATGTTCGAGTCGAACATGAGTTCGACTCGAACTCGAAGCTCATCCCTAGTTTAGACATTAATGGCTGGGTGTTGAGTTATTTTGAGGGGACAGCAAATTTACACTGTTATACAAGCTATACACTTACTACTTTACATTGTAGCAAAGTGTCATTTGTTCAGTGTTGTCATATGAAAAGATATAATAAAATATTTACAAAAATGTGAGGGGTGTACTCACTTTTGTGAGATACTGTATATTCTGGTGTACAGGTTGTATTGTTAGGGTAATATGGTAATATAATCAGGAGGGGATGTCATTCTGTGGGATATAAAAGTATGTGTCTGAGCATCAAATAAAAGAGTTCCAGCTTTGCAGCCAAATGAGTCATGCCTAGTTCTTGGTTGCAATAGGCAGCTATATTATCTGATATTTATGTTCAGACTGGAGGAAGCAGTATATTGACGAAAGCACTCAAGCGGAGTGTGCGACAAGTCTGTTACACTTAGCCACTATGAAATGTGCTATAGATTGTTATAGGTCACTATTCAATGGTGTTGTTTCAAATTGATGTAGCTGGATTTAAAAATAGCATTGAATCCCTGGTATTTAAAGGGGTCACTTATAAAGAAATACTCACCTGATCCATTTGTAGAGAGGCCACCTCTTTGCCAAAATATAACAGAAACAAACGCTGCATTATCCAAGGTGTGTCCTAAATGCCCTAAAGATGACTATGAAAATGCATGAAATAGTGAAAGAGTGGAAAGAGTAGAGTACCACCAATACCTTCAGCTAAACACTCATCGGCCACTTTATTAGGTACACCTGTTCAATTACTTGGTAACACAAATTGCTAATCAGCCAATCACATGGCAGCAACTCAATGCATTTAGGCATTTAGAAGTGGTGAAGACAACTTGCTGAAGTTCAAATTGAGCATCAGAATGGGGAAGAAAGGGGATTTAAGTGACTTTGAACATGGCATGGTTGTTGGTGATGAGCTGATCTCGATCTGAGTATTTCAAAAACTGCTGATCCACTGGGATTTTCATGCACAACTATCTCTAGGGTTTACAGAGAATGGCCTGAAAAAAGAGAAAATATCCAGTGAACGGAGGTTGTGTGGACCAAAATTCCTTGTTGATGTCAGAGGTCAGAGGAGAATGGGCAGACTGGTTTGAGAAGATAAAAAGGCAACAGTAACTCAAATAACCACTCGTTACAACCAATGTATGCAGAATACCATCTATGAATGCACAACACATCGGACCTTGAAGCAGATGGGCTACAGCAGCAGAAGACCACACCGGGTGCCGTTCCTGTCAGCTAGGAACAGGAAACTGAGGGTACAATTCACACAAGTTCACCAAAATTGGACAATAGAAGATTGGAAAAACGTTGCCTGGTCTGACCAGTCTCAATATCAGCCAAGACATTCAGATGGTAGGGTCAGAAATTGGCGTAAACAACTTAAAAGCATAAATCCATCCTGCCTTGTATCAACGGTTCAGGCTGGTGGTGGTGGTGTAATGGTGTGGGGGATATTTGTTTGCCACACTTTGGGCCCCTTAATACCAACTGAGCATTGTTTAAACACCACGGCCTACCTGAGTATTGTTACTGACCATGTCCATCCCTTTATGACTACAGAATACCCATCTTCTGATGGCTCCTTCCAGCAGGATAATGCACCGTGTCACAAAGCTCCAATCATCTCACCACTGGTTTCTTGAACATGACAATGAGATCACTGTACTCCAATGGCCTCCACAGTCATCAGATCTCAATCCAATAGCGCACCTTTGGGATGTGGTGGAATGGAAGATTCGCATCATGAATGTGCAGATGACAAAGCTGCAGCAACTGAGTAATTCTATCATGTCAATATGGACCAAAATCTCTGATAAATGTTTCTAACACCTTGTTGAATCTATGCCATGAAGAATTAAAAGAGAAGTATGGGAATGTGTTTTTCCCATATTCATACTTACCTAGGTGAATGCAGCATGGGACCAATGCTGCATCTGTTCCCCGCAGATTCTGCACTGAGAACCAAGCCATCGAACATCATCAATGGCTCGGTTCTCTCGGCTCCCCGAGCAGAGAGCTGCTAACTGTCAATCAGCAGCTCTCCTGCTCTGCTCCTCCACGCTCACTGGAGCGCTGAGCTGTGGAAGGGCGGGAAGCTGCCATCTAGGCCTCAAAGTGGCGCACTGAGAGGCTAAGGCGGTGATCAGTCCATGCACCTGGCGGATCCACACTTTATCTTCGTAATGACGCTGTGCCTGGACTGATTCCAGTGACGTCAGCAGAGAGCGGACTTAAGACGCACACAAGTGCATAATGAATTGTACTCCTGTGACCCTTAGGAGAAGCCCAGCCTAACAAGCTCAAGCTGGACTTCTCCTTTAAGGCAGTTCTGAAGGCAAAAGGGGTCCAAACCAAGGTGTAACTCATAAAGTGGCTGGTGAGTATATATCTTTAACAAACATAAACAGAACTGTAAAGCGACACTAAATATCCTTATTCTCCAAAAATAATCCATACACATCCACTACATAATGGCCCTGTAATGTATTGTTCATTAAAGAATATGCTACCCTAATATTTCATATTCCTTATATGTGCCTGCCGTGCCATGTACTTGTATGAAAAAGTGCCCTATTCTCTTTGTTTGAGAAAATACCATTTCATCTGTGTGAAATCCCTGATGTTCCTGCCAGTCTACCTGCTTTTCTATTAAAAACTGACCACACTAAGCAGAATAGCACAGCATGGTCAGTTTTCTCCTCCAATGATCAGACTTGTCCTGACACGCCCCACTTTGAACAGTCATTCACATGGAAGATACAGTAAGTGTGCTGCTGTTCCTCTCTGAGCTCCTTATGCAGCTGAGAACAGAGGGTATGTAATCACTTGAAAAAAGGAAAAATAAAAAGTGTTTATAATTTTTTTATATGTATACACAAAAGTTTTGCCTTTCATTTCTATGTTAAACTGAATGTTTTTTTTTTTGTTTTTTTTACAAGGTGATGGTTCACATATACTTTAAATCTTTTCCTACTGTGTTTTTTTGCCTCCTTGTAACATCTCCATGAAGTTGTGAACTTCTCCTTTTCCCCCTCTCTTCCATTTGTTTGGAATGAGCAGTGCACATTAGTTGTGACCATCTGAATGAACTATGCACACCACAAATCTCATAGTCCACATGCACATCTTGGGAGCAAGCAAAACGGAGTAGCTACGTTACTACATGCACTGGTACATTGGAGAATGAAGGTAGCTACCCTCTAAAGGAGGAGTGTGTTTTACCTTGCATACACGGAAGAGCATTTCAAATTCTCTGCTTGGTCTTCGCCTTTGCATCTATGTAGGTGTTAAGTTGGAAACTGATTGTTCATATGATTTTTTTTTTAATCATTATATTAGCAATTTAACACATTTATTGAATTTATGTATGTTTATATTCAGTACAAACTTTTAGCACTTGGTTGGACAACTTGCAAATCAGAACACGGTCTTTTTCTTTGTTTTTGCTATCAGATTTTGCTACACCAAGTGTTTAACATAACAGAACTGAAACATTTAACTGTTTTCCCTTCCCTTCTCTTTCTACTCCACCTCTCCATTTACTTTTCACTTTTTTAGAAACTCAATAGTCTATCCATTACTAGTTGTGGGGGTGCGAGAGCCGGATCAGACAGCCATGGCTGCCAGATAAATTCAAATTTTGTCACGGCATTCCCGTCACAATAGGCCAGTTCTTCCCTAATAAGGAGTGAATTTACATATACAATCCATTGTTTCCCTGTAGGTACAGTAAGTGGCATCCAGTGTCTAGATATAAGTTTTCTAGCTGGGTATAGCAGTTTAGTAATCATAATGTGCATTCCCCTCTGGTACATCTCCTCATCAATCGCTCCCAGTAGACATACCAGAGGGGTGGAGGGCACCGGTACCTGCGCCAGGCAGGAAATATTCTGTGTGACCTCAGTCCAATACCTGTTGAGCTTTGGACACCGCCACAGCATGTGAATGAAATCACCTTGGTGTGTTTTACATTTTGGACATAGGGGTGAATCCCTCATGCCCCATGCATACAGTTTAGTTCGCGTCCGATGCAGAATTAACAGCTGCGATAACCTATGGGAGGACGAAATGGAGACAATAGGGATCGATTCCAATGCCATGTCCCATTGATCACCATTAATCTCTCCAATGTCCATGACCCATTTAGCTCTACATTTCAACGAGGCATGGTCCTGGGTAGAAGACAATAGTACTGAGTAAATTTTTGAAATCTGCCCCGTCCTGGCATTCGCTTGAAGTAGCTCCATTAGGAGCGGGGATGAGGTCACGGTCAGGGTGGTTGTCTGTCCCTGAGCCTGCAAAGCATGTCGGAGTTGGAGATATTGATAAAAACATCTAGTCGGGAGTGTAAATTCTGAGCAAAGTTGATATATTCCCTGTATATATCAGTGGAAAAAAACATATCCCCTTGCATTTCCATAGAGTGAATCCCTCCAGTTTATTGAGTTCTGGGTATCTTGGATTATTCCACAGAGGTGTAAATCCCAGGGGGTCCTTGACCTTCAGTGCCTCTCGGGTTGCCTCCCACACTTTTCTAAGAAGACCCGCCTTTGGGGAGGTTAGGAGCAAGCCGGTAAGATAAAATTTCCAAATGGGAGCCAGCTTTCCAGGTTGGTTCGGGTTACTAAACGTACAGTGGGATCATCTGGGACATTATCTCTTCCCCACCGTGTGATCTGCTGCATTTGGGAGGCCAGAAAATATAATTTGGGATGTGGTACCGTACGGTATCTGGGTATCTACTCTTTTGAACCATTTATTAGAGATGCACATAGGGAATTCTGAGAGATATACAACAATTGTGGGGCCCAGATCATTTTTATTAAGTTTACTCTCCCTATCACCGACAGGGGGAGCTTGCACCAGCTAAGGGATTTTTCTCTCTGTTTATCTAACAAGGGGCTCAAATTTAATTCTAGGTAACTAGAAGTCTCCGGAGTCACCACCACTCTCAGATATCTAAAAGAATTAGCTATAGTAATTTGTCCTGCCTCCTGGGGCAAGGAATTTGTCATGGGATCTAGGGGCATCAGGATGGATTTAGACCAATTTATTGAAAAGCCCAAGAATTTGCTAAACCTGGTTATAAGAACCTGCAAAGAGGTAGTCATGTCTACTAGGTAAAGCAGGGCATCGTTGGCATAAAGAGAAATCTTTTCCTTCGAGGGGCCTCTACAAAATCCCAGTATCTCAGAGGATCTGCAGATTAGTATAGCTAGTAGTTCCACCGCAAGGGCAACAACGGGCACCCCTGTCGAGTGCCCCTATGTAACGCGAATTGTTGGGAGAGAGTATTGTTAATGCGGAGTCTTGTCCTAGGGGCAGAATAGTGAATCTTCACCCAGTTAACACACTGGTTACCCAGACCAAAGAGAGTTAGGATATCCCAGAGGTAGGACCACTCCACACTATCGCCTTAGCGGCACTTAGTGACAGTATGGCCCTCCCTCCAGGATTATCCACTGGAGTTTGTAAGTTTAGGAAGAGGCGCCTAATATTATTGGCCATAGACCTAGTGGGTATGAACCTGGATTGATCCCTATGCACGAGCCCTCCAATCACATTAGATAGTCTATTCGCCAATACTCGAGCCAGGAGTTTGACATCTAAGTTCAAGAGCGAGATGGGGTGGTATGAATCCGATAGGAACTTGTCTTTCCCCGGTTTGGGTATCACCACTATGATGGCCTCCTGCATGCTATCTGGTAGACACCCCTCCTCCACCACCACCAAAAAAAAAAAAGCCTCAGCAGGGAGGCTATCCGAACCCTGAGATTTATGTTTCTTAGCTCCCTGTAGGGCATCTGTCAAGTCTTCAATTGTTATCAGAGGGAAAGTATAGTCCTGTAGGAATGACTCCAGTTCCAAAGAATTAGCCGCAGCCCTAGAGGAGTCTGTGTAAAATTGGTGAAATATCTTCAGTATATCAAAGAATGTATTCTTAGCATGAAAAGTACCTTCTATTGCTCTTAGCTTCCTGCAAATCTCCAAATTCCTTTTCTTCTTGCTGTTTTGTAGCTCAAAGCTTGAAGCTCGAAGATGCTAAACAAGCAAAATTCCATTTATTTCAATGGCCTCTGTTCACATCTGAGCAGCAGCAGCTGGTTAATCAGGGGCGCAGGTGCGTTGCCCCCCTAGTTTGCATGTGGGGTACTAGACTCATAGCTTTCTATGAGTTTTTTTTCAAGCACATGGTTAGAGCCTAAGGCTCTAATTGGCTTAAAAAATGTTGGGCCTACCCACTTGTGACACTAGTGAATCAATATTCGCTATTGGTTTCCAGCTTCTCCTCCTGGTTAATCAGGACAGGAGGCAGATTTGAAGAAGACCGGGTTGGCCGGGTGGAGGAGTCGGGGAAGACGCAGCGCTTGAGGGGTGAGTATGGACCTGGGGGGGCAGAGGGTTTGTTTGACACCCCCCCCCCCAGAAAAGTTTAGTACCAGCCACACAGTATCTGAGCGTGAACAGTGGTGATTTAAATGAATGTGATTTTGCTTGTTGAGAGTTCTCGAGCTTCAAGCTTAAAGCTACAAAACACTCAGGTGTTAATGCTAGTGAGAACTTTGTAAACTTACTTTGTGAAGATCTCCACACATTTACTTCTTTGAATTCTGTGATACGTATCTACTATGCCCTGTTGATAGGCATTGCTGTGTCACACATTTCATAGAGCCTGCCTTCTGAACTACAGAAGTGCTGAGAGGAGGGGTTTCGGGAGGCAAAGTCCGTACAAAAATCACTGTTTGCAGGCAGCAAGGTACCATAGGATATGTAGTCCTTATGAATTGAAAGGAAATAGCAGAGGAGAAGCTGCAAAGTACACAGGGAGCCCAGGAAGTTGTGGAAAGAGATGGCCAGAAGACAGGCAGAACTCGCAACAGGAAAGGAGCAAATAAAACGTATAACTATTGTTTGTATTGTTAATACAATGCTGATGTTAGTAAATGAAAGCGTTTGCTGTGACCATAGAGTTCCTTTAATTACAGAGGTCAGAGATTGTACAGGGTATGGAAATAGCCTCCTCTGGACAAACCAACACATTATTGGTACTCGCAGGTTTATATTATTCTCACAAATATCACAGATGTTCACTGATGTAACATTTACAAAGAAGTCAAAAAATACATGTTCATAGCGTGATTCAGTTTATTAAAAAAAAAATTATCATTAATCATGTGCATTAAGTATTATGTAAAGTGCATGAAAGTCAATCCTCTGGCAGCCCAATGGTGTTGCAGCTGATATCGCACTTGGCATTCTTGCTTCTCAGCACGGACTCTCTCTCTGGCCAGCCCAATACTTCTGCAAATCGGGATTAATGTGATGATGTCGCCTGTGTAGCCATGCTGCCTTTTTGCTGGCCACCAGCCACTGCAGTTATTTGATGGGTCTGATGGGTTGAATACCTGTTACTCCCACCACAAGCAATGGTCCCTCCTGCTGGTTCATTGATACTATAGTGACATATTAGCCCAAATAAAAACACAGCGTGCAGTAGAGAAGATATTCCAGATACCAGAAAGAGAGGTGCACTCACGAGGTGGTGTATTAGTAAACAGACAGGAAGAAAGGTAAGTATAGAGCCTCTTTCATTATAGGTATGTTATTCTTTCCAAGTGGCCCTGTCACTTGGAAAGAATAACAATAAGCCCAAGAATAAGCCCAACTCCAGGATATTGTCACACACCCCACCACTGCTATAAAAGATAAAAGGCAAAACCTATCCAAATGCCCTTTTTCTTCCTTGAAACCATAGTCATGTGACAATTCTTCTCTCTTAACTCCCTGGGGTCCTTCATGTGTCAGGTGTCCACATTACTGCCTGCTTGATGTGGACACAGCCTATTGTTGAAGGCGAGCCTTCCAGCTGCCAGATCCCTGCTCATAGGCTCCAGAAGCAGAGATAGCAAGGGGACCGGTATCCAAAAAAAATGACAAGCAGGGAAAAATGTTCTGCCCCAGGCAGGAAATTAGCTTGGTTGAAGGATGAAACCATGACTCTGATCCATTGCGCTGCAGGATGGCTTAGGAAGAATGTTTGGCTCAAGACTGAGGAGTAAGGCAGGCCATAAACGGGTTGCAGGAAAGAAATTTGCACATTTTCCCCATCAACACACACAGTGCTGAAAGGGAAATCCCTCCTGCTGAGGCATTGTATTCTCCCGGTGAGAGGTGGGGGAAGCCGCCCCCGCCATGAGAAGACAGTGATTATTGCTAGCGATATAGCGATAGCGATAATAGCAAGTAAAGTCTGTCAGGCTGGTTGTACCCAAGTTGATCGATCAATCAGGCTGCCCATACAGGGTCCCAACTTTTTGAGATGGGAATGAGGGACACCTACTAGCAAATGTATGTAGGCATAGGCAACGCCCCCTGCAATGCCCCCTTAAAGGAGAATTAACCAAAAAAAAGGTTAATTAAATCTACAAATGCTTTTTTTTTACCACTACTATTACTTTATATTGGCTTTTAAAATTTACAAATGCAGCAATATAGAA
Organism: Aquarana catesbeiana; assembly: GCF_042186555.1. Classification (NCBI taxonomy): domain Eukaryota; kingdom Metazoa; phylum Chordata; class Amphibia; order Anura; family Ranidae; genus Aquarana; species Aquarana catesbeiana. The sequence continues at coordinate 560,622,686 of NC_133328.1, forward strand.
ATTGGATGAAAGGTTTTAGCACTGGGAAACACTATTTGAAAGACAAAAAGTGCAATTTATATACAACTATATAGATCAGACCAAAATGAGGGACAAATGAGGAGGAAAGAGGGACATTGCTCCAAATCAGGGACTGTCCCTCGAAATCAGGGACAGTTGGGAGCTATGCGGTTGGAATCTGAAACGCCCGAGATTTGAACCGTCTATGGTCGGCCTGGAGTTGCTTGGAGTTGGCTTCAAGTAAAAGTCTTGATAAACATGCAGTTAAAATATTTTTATGTGAAGGGTCCTAACTGCAAAATTATAATTTTGTTGAGCTAGTATTATACTCTATACACACATCTTATACCACACATCACCAGCACACTGATGATTTTATTTATCTTGTGTAGCAATTAGTGATCCAATATTTCAAGACCGTGCAAGGTCTTTTTTTCAAGCCAAAGTCTCATAAGCATTCAAAGATGACACATGTTCCAGTGTGTTCTTGGACAGCATGATCCCTTGTTAGTGTAACATCCTACATTACAGAGGTCAGTAAAATTTGGAGTATGAACTGGATTTAACACCCTACTCATAACTTGCACACACCCACAATGCACAGCCAGGAAGATGAGTTCACTATTTCCTGGGACAGCATTGTGGCTTTTAGGGATGAGGCGAACACCCCCCGGTTCAGTTCGCAGCAGAACATGCAAACAGGCAAAAAATTTGTTCGAACACAAGAACACCATTAAAGTCTATGGGACACGAGCGTGAAAAATCAAAGTGCTAATTTTAAAAGCTTATATGCAAGTTATTGCCATAAAAAGTGTTTGGGGTCGTGGCTCCTGCCCCAGAGGACATGTATCAAAGCAAAATAAGTTTTAAAAACAGACGTTTTTTCAGGAGCAGTGATTTTAATATTGCTTAAATGGAACCAATAATCCCGTGTTTAGAACAATACCACAGCAAAATGACATTTCTAAAGGAAAAAATGTCATTTATAACTACTCGTGGCTGTAATGTATTGTCGGGTCCCGGCAATATAGGTGAAAATCATTGAAAAAACCAGCATGGGTCCCCCTCCCCCCAGTATGGATATTAAGGAGAATCCCGCACCCAAATTAAAAAAAAAATGGCGTGAGGGTCCTCCAGGCCCCCCAGGCACTATGTACTCTGAACAGCATTATATATACTATATGGCCTGCCCTATATAATTTGCAGAACATTGGGCAAATTAGGTGTTGGTAGTACGAGAATACTGTAAGCCCTCACTCTGCTGTGAAATATTATATCAAGAATTGTAATTAAATGCCCCTGTTAAACAGGGGCAGAAAATTGGGCATTTGGTGGTCGTGGTAGTTATACCAGAACACTGTAAGCCCTCACAGTTAATCTTGTTTGGCGCAGGAACGGGCCCTGCTGTGAAATACTATATCAAAAATTGTAATTACATGCCACTGTTAAACAGGGGCAGAAAAATTGGGCCTTTGGTGGTGGTGGTGGTGGTGCCACAACACTGTAACCCCTCACAGATACTCTTGTTGGGCGCAGGAACGGGCCCTGCGTTGAAATATTATATAAAAAATTGTAATTACATGCCCCTGTTAAATGGGGCAGAAAAAATGGGCCTTGGGTGGTGGTGCCACAACAATGTAATCCCTCATAGATACTCTTGTTGGGCGCAGGAACGGGCCCTGCTGTGAAATATTAGATCAAAAATTGTAATTACATGCCCCTTTTAAACAGGGGCAGAAAATTTGGGCCTTGGGTGGTGGTAATGGTGCCCTAAACCAAAAATATTGTTGGAAGCTAGAATCATCAAAATTAAGGAGGAATAGGATTGTCAGCATAGGCAGTCTTCAAGGGATCCCACATCCATAGAAAATTAAATCAGTTACATCAGCATCAGGTGCTTGATACTGTAGCTGCTGTTCCAAGACGGATTCATTTTTATGAATGTGAGCCTATTAACGGAGTCTGTGGACAGGTGCACTCTATGATCCATTACAAACCCTCCAGCAGCACTGAATGTGCGTTCAGAAAGAACTCTGGATGCCAGACAGGCCAGTAGCTCAATTGCATATTGAGCAAGTTCTGACCAGTGTCCATCCTCAAGACCCAGTAACCCAGTGGATGCTCTGTTGGAAAGATCTCCAAGTCTGCTCTTGCCCCTAGATATTTCTGCACCATGTAATGCAGACGCTGGCAATGGTTGCTTGAACCGATCAGACCTTGGCGCTGAGGAGTGAAAAATGGTTTAACCACTTCCATACAGGGCATTTTCACCCCCTTCCTGCCCAGGCCAATTTTCAGCTTTCAGCGCTGTCACATTTTGAATAACAATTGCGCGGTCATACAACACTGTACCCAAATGAAATTTTTATTATTTTTTCCCCACTAATAGAGCTTTCTTTTGGTGTTATTTGATCACCCTACGGTTTTTATTTCTTGCGCTATAAACAAAACAAGAGTGACAAGTTTGAAAAAAACACAATATTTTTTTACTATTTGCTATAATAAATATCCCAAATTTTTTTTTTTTTTAAACAAATTTTTTCCTCAGTTTAGGCCGATACATATTCTTCTACATATTTTTGGTAAAAAATATTGCAATAAGCGTATATTTATTGGTTTGTGCAAAAGTTATAGCGTCTACAAAATAAGGGGATAGATTTATAGCATTTTCATTATTATTTTTTTTTTTTACTAGTAATGGCGGCGATCTGTGATTTTTATCATGACTGCGATATTGCGGCGGACACATTGGACAATTTTGACACATTTTTGGGACCATTCACATTTATACAGCGATCCGTGCTATAAAAATGCATTGATTACTGTATAAATGTGACTGGCAATGAAGGGGTTAACCAGGAGGGGGCGCTGTAGGGTTAAATGTTTTCCTAAGGCGTGATTCTAACTGTGGGGGGGAGGGGATTCACAAGGGGAGGAGACCGATCGGTGTTCCTCTGTACAAGGAACACACCATCGGTCACCTCCCATCTGACAGGACACGGATCTGTGTTTACATACACAGATCCACAGTCCTGCTCGGTTACCGGGCAATCGCGGGTGCCTGGCGGACATCACGGCCACCAGGCACATGCACCCTAGGGATCCTGGAAGGCAGCGTCGTCATATGACGGCGGCCCAGGATAACAGCTGCACCGTTCCGCCGTCATATGACGGTGGGCGGGCAGCAAGTGGTTAAAGGCATCCGGTCACCTTCTCCATCACTCTTCCTCTGACTGAACGAAGCTTCAGCAACAGGTTGTCCAGCACCAGGAAATTGTGACCCCCCAGGGTCTGGAAATGCATTGCACAAACCATTCTTCAAGGCCTCCTGAAGATGTTTCATTCTCTGCTCCCTCTGCGAAGGCAGGATGAGTTTTTTAACCTTACCCTTGTAACGTGGATCAAGAAGGGTTGCCAGCCAATAATGATCACTCTCCTTGATACCACGAATCCTAGGGTCCTTTCGCAGGCTTTGCAGAATCAGGGAGGCCATGCAGCGTAAGTTTGCAGAGGCATTCGATTCTGAGTCCTCTGATCCGTAACAAACTCCTCCTAGCCACGTACAACTCCTTGGGTTTCTGGGGACTGAAAACCATCCCTTGAAGACTGCTGCTGAGTGTTATCCTCCACGTCCATGCTGACACAATCCTCCTCCTCTTCTTCCTGTGTGTTTGGTGGGCCCACAGGAATGCTATCTGGCTAAAGGGGGCCTTGGGAGTTAAGGGAGTCCTCCTCTTTCTCCAGTTGTTCTGCCTCAAGTGCCCTGTCTATTATTCCACGAAGTGTGTGCTCCAACAGGAAGACTAAAGGGACAGTGTCACTGATGCATGTATTGTTGCTGCTCACCATCCTTGTGGCCTCCTCAAATGGTGACAAGACAGTGCATGCATTCTTGATCAGTAGTCACTGGTATGGCGAAAAGAAGCCAAGCTCCCCTGACCCTGTCCTGGTGCCATACTCACACAGGTACTCATTGATGGCCCTCTGGTGCTTGTGCAGCCGCTGCAGCATTGGCAGCGTTGAGTTCCACCTGGTGGGCATGTCACAAATGAGGCAGTTGGTGGGCAGGTTGCATGCCCTTTGAATGTCAGCCAACCGAGCACTGGCATTGTATGACCAGCGGAAATGAACACAGACTTTTCTGGCCTGCCTCAGGAGATCCTGTAAGCCTGGGCACCTGCTCAAGAACCACTGCACCACCACATTCAAGACGCGTGCCAAACGTGGAATATGGGTCAAGTGTCCCTGTCGGAGGGCAGAGAGAAGGTTGGTGCCATTGTTGCATACAACCATTCCTGGCTGAAGCTGGTGTGGCCTCAACCACCTCTGGGCCTGCCCCTGCAGAGCTGACAGAATCTCTGCCCCAGTGTGGCTCCTGTCCCCTAAGCAGACCAACTCAAGCACCGCATGGCATTTTTTTGCCTGACTGCTTGCATAGCCCCTTGAACACTTACGGAGCACCGCTGGTTCAGAGGACAAATCTGAAGAAGAGGCCATAGAGGAAGAAGAGGAGGGGATGGAGGAGAGAGCTGTGGCAGAATCACCACTAGCATTTTGGAGGCGTGGTGGCGGAACAATCTCCAACAGTACTGAACCCTGTCCTGCATCCTTCCCAGCTGCAGTTAGTGGAACTTTAATCAGAAAATTAAGTCCTGCTAGATCACTTCAGGCTGGCTCCTTTTGCAGATATAGCTATGTAAAATATTAAAAATTAGTGCCTTTACTGTTTAAAATCCACACCTGCTCTGTGCAGCCTCAGTTATCCTGTATTCTCTGCACTTTGTCAATAATATGTGAATCACAAGAGACCAACCAGCTGACAGCCTCAAAATTTACTGCTGCTGAGGGGGAAGGAAACAAGAATGACACAGACTGTGAGGAGGGAACACAGATTAAGGGGTGAGAAAAGAAAAGCAGTAGATTTGAGAGGACAAACTGCTGCCAGGGAGACAAAGGAGTTAAACCTACAAGGATAGTGTCTAATCTTATCTCCATGATATTACCTCCTTTCTCTGGTAGTGGCATGATATTGAGCACTATACAGCTTCTGTCAGCCTTTCTTTCTAGCTGAGCCAAGACACACAATCAAGGCTGGAAATGCACACATTTTAATTACAGAAACTGACATTTCAACAAAATGGCAGCCTACAGGAAGAAGAAACAGGAGCAATGCTGGAGGCAATTTATAGCACACATATTTTGGTAGCATAAGATTTTGTTCCCATATTTTCAAATAACATTAGACATAAAAATGTTGCAACAAAGAGAAATACAAAAAGAAATGTGACCACAAGGGAGTCAAAGTTGGAAAGCAATCAAGTACAAGGGAGGCAGATTACAATAGGGTGTCACATTTGATTTCTATGGGGCAGGACGAAACTGGAGTTCACTTTTAAAGAATAACAATCCCCTCTGGGTAATGAACGTACATTACAGGGTATTGAACAAACTTTGTAGCAGATTCCTACCTTTTGTTGCTATGAAGAAATGGCTCTTTGTTTCACCGTACTGTTTGCATACTTATTCTGAATTGGGGTGGTCTGGTTCTTTATAATCAGCTGATGCACTTTCTGTGTTCTAATGAGGAAAGCTGCAGTGTCTTTATCCTTTTAGAAGTGTTAAACACTTGGGAGTATCTCACCAACACTTACATTTCTAATGCAGGGGGTGCCTTAAAGTGTTACTAAACCCACAACAGTAAAATCAGTCTGTATATGCAGTAAAGCATGCATGTTATACTCACTGTGGAACCTAAGAGGTTAATCCTCCACATTGTGTAAAAAGGCTGTTTGATTCTGTCTTCTCTGATCCTCCCCTTCTTCCACTGTCCCCAATCCATCTGCTGATAGAACCGAGCCTTGGAGGCACTCTGCACATGCTCGGTTTGGTGTGTATTACTAGAGTTTTTTTTTTCTTGGGAGGGTGCATGTGATGAGCATAGGGCCAATCAGCACTGTCCAGACAGAGGGTCAGGGGTCATGCAGCCTCATAGGACAGTCAGAGGAGAATGAAAAATCCTCCTACAAGCTTTAACCAGACATAACAGTCACAATACTGCTATATACTGCTGATGAGGAAAGGTATTTAGCAGTTTAGATTTACTAAAATAATTGCATTTCCATGTTCAGTGTATTGTGGGAGACCAAATATAGTGAATGCAGGGTCCTGGGTTTAGTAACCCTGATCCAATCACACAAGGAAGAAATGATATTTTTTTAGAGGCGATCTGTACACAAACTGTGTGCAGAACACCTCCAGGTTGCCATATTATTTTGAATTTTACAGATCATTACAATGTTGCAGATTGAAAGGGAAAGGTAATTTTAAATAGCATTCAATTACAAAATGTCTTGTGTACTAATTGTATATGCTATATTAAATTTTTTTTTCATTTGCTATATTTTTTGGAGATACCCTTTAATGATCTCACTTATCTACCTGGCTACATGTACTGTAAATATTACAAAGTATCAGTCTGCAGTAAATTATAACAAAGTCGATTGCACTTATTTAGAGTAATATCCTTATCAGAGTTAGGAAAACACTATTAACAAAGTCAGTATAAGGGTAAGTGAAATAGATGATGCACAATGGGCTATAAGTCAGGAATCATTAGGGATGTAATTTAAATGAATAGTGTTGGATGCACAGTTACACATGTTGTGTTCTGACGCATTAGCAGAATCCTCAGAACATTTTCTTCTTTGGCTTCGCCTTCACTGGGCTGACTTTGCTATGACCAGCAATAATAAATTCCATTAACATCTGATTAGTCATGCAGCGATTGCTATTAATATGTACAGTGCAACACATGCAAATCGTTAGGGCTGCCTCACCTAATGTATATGGCCAAATACACATGGTAAGAAAATGGGGTCACTCCTTCCTGGAATAACAAACTCCAGATTAATGGGAACAAATTGCCTTGTTCCTTGATGGATATTCTGTTTATAATTTAGGACAAATCATCAATGATGTTATTGCTTATGCACATTATTATAGCAAAACTCCAGTTTTGTTGAGGAAAAAAAATAATTTTTCAAATGATGTACAGAGTGCAAGGATTTCAGATATTCTTTGCAGATTCTTAGATATATGAATGATTGATGAAAGCAATGCCTACATTTTTAATCAAACTGACTGCTAAGTGGGAGGGTCTGCATTTATTATACAAAAAAACACAAAACAACCTCCTGCGCTCAGGAACTTAGTCCATATGTACGTGGTGTAGCGAACCCTTTGGACAAAATATGGAAAGTTAAAGGTCTTGCTGCCTTCCTCAGAACAATGGGTGTCCTTGGAGCTGAAACATATAGAAAGACATGAAGGGCACACCGACCTTGTGCATTACCAAAGATAAAAATGTATTTAAATAGTAAAAACAAGTTATACTCACAAACAAACATTTAAAAGAGGCTTGACATTGCTCAAAGAATTTGGAGCTGTGTCTTCTAGACACCTACAACCTGGACCGGGTGTATAGGAGGCAACTGCTACTGCTAAGGCTCTGAGGAAGAGGGTACTCCCTCATAACACGTAAGCCACTTGCGATACCATCTGGTTCCTCCTATACACCCGGTCCAGGTTGTAGGTGTCTAGAAGACACAGCTCCAAATTCTTTGAGCAATGTCAAGCCTCTTTTAAACGTTTGTTTGTGAGTATGACTGTATTTATTATAACAACTTGTTATCCCAGCATGAATTCTCCTTTAAAGTGATATTAAAATATATATATATATATATATATATATATATATATATATATATATATATATATATATATATATAGTATCTAACAAATGTGGTGTTATCACTCTCACTCTCTCATACTGGTCACTGGAAGTGCAACATGGCACCTCATGGCAAAGAAATCTCTGAGGATCTGAAAAAAGAATTGTTGCTCTACATAAAGGTGGCCTAGGCTATAAGAAGATTGCCAAGACCCTGAAACTGAGCTGCAGCACAGTGGCCAAGACCATACAGTGGTTTAAAAGGACAGGTTCCACTCAGTTGTCTTTGGAAAGTAAACATATGAGTTCTGCCAGCATCGCTGCAGAGGTTGAAGGGATGGGAGGTCAGCCTGTAAGTGATCAGACCATACGCCGCACACTGTATCAAATTGGTCTGCATGGCTGTCGTCCCAGAAGGAAGCCTCTTCTAAAGATGATGCACAAGAAAGCCTGCAAACAGTTTGCTGAAGACAAGCAGACTAAGGACATGGATTACTGGAACCATGTCCTGTGGTCGGATGAGACCAAGATAAACTTATTTAGTTCAGATGGTGTCAAGTGTGTGTGGCGGCAACCAGGTGAGGAGTACAAAGACAAGTGTGTCTTGCCTACAGTCAAGCATGGTGGTGGGAGTGGCATGGTCTGGGGTTGCATGAGTGCTGCCGCCACTGGGGGGCTACAGTTCATCGAGGAAACCATGAATGGCAACATGTACTATGACATACTGAAGCAGAGCATGATCCCCTCCCTTCGGAGACTGGGCCGCAGGGCAGTATTCCACTGCCACTGCCTTGCTAAAGAAGCTGAGGGTAAAGGTGATGGACTGGTCAAGTATGTCTCCAGACCTAAAGCCATTAAGCATCTGTGGGGCATCCTCGAACGGATGTTGAAGGAGCGCAATGTCTCTAACATCCACCAGCTCCGTGATGTCGTCATGGAGGAGTGGAAGAGGACTTCAGTGGCAACCTGTGAAGCTCTGGTGAACTCCATGCCAAAGAGGGTTAAGGCAGTGCTGGAAAATAATGGTGGCCACACAAAATATTGACACTTTGGGCCCAATTTGGACATGTTCACTTAGGGGTGTACTCACTTTTGTTGCCAGTAGTTTAGACATTAATGACTGTGTATTGAGTTATTTTGAGGGGGCAGCAAATTTACACTGTTTTACAAGCTATACACTCACTACTTTACATTGTAGCAAAGTGTCATTTCTTCAGTGTTGTCACATGAAAAGAGAGAAGAAAATATTTACAAAAATGTGAGGGGTGTACTCACTTCTGTGAGATACTGTATATATTTATATAAAAAATAACAAACCTTTTATACTTACCTGCTCTGTGCAGTGGTTTTTTGCACAAAGCAGCCCCAATCCCCTCCTCTTCTTGGGTTCCTCATCTTTTTGGGTGCCTCTTCGGGGGCACCTGAGCAAGCTCGCTCTCAAGTCTCTGCTCTATGTGTCCATTCACATGCGGAGTGCGGCTCAGCTCCCGCTCTCTCCTCATTGGCTCACTAGGTATCATTGACAGTAGCGGGGGCTAATAGCTCTTGCTGCTGTCCAAGTCGATGAGGAGGAAGATACCTGGGAGAGCCGCTGCTCTCATGCACGTTGCTGGATTGAGATGGGACTCAGGCAAGAGCTAGGGGGGATGGGGGGCTGCTGCACAAAGGAGATTTTTTACCTTCATGCATAGAATGCAACCTTAAACAACTTGAGCCTTTAGAACCACTTTAAAGCCATTCTTTGAGAGGAAGGAAAGGTCCAGGGAGTTGCAAAAATCAGTTTTACTTACCCAATCCTCTTGTCAGGGCACCAACCGCAGGAGAATGACTCTAGAACCCAGCATCTGTCAGGGCACTAATGGTAGGAGAAGGGCTCTAGGACCCAGCATCTCCACCAGCACTTTACATGGGTCTTTTTAGGAAGACTGTCAGTGGTTGAAGTTGCTGATTGATCTTCAGCTTGTTACCTGTGTTCCTGTGATTCCTTGCTCCTGTAATCCCTAGTTTTTGAACCAGTTTGTTCCTGACCTGTCTCTTGCCTGTCTCCAGTCCCTGACCCCGGCTTATCTAACGGATAACCTCTGCTTGCTTCTCGTGTTTGACCTCGGCTTCCACCTGACTTTGTCTGCTCTGCTTCCCACCTGGTTCCTGATCCCGGCTTGTGTTGACTATACTACTGTCACATTTAACAGGTGCCACTTGTCTGCAGACTCTATTTATCACATCAGCAGTGTTACCGAGTCCATCTGCTGGCAACTCCACAGGCAACCTGTGTTACTTTGAGCCCGACTCCTCCTGTCTCACCTCCAGGGGAGTCCGGAACTTAGCTGCAAGAGAAACTCTTTCTCCATTGGCCTCCAGCACCCGGTACCTGATACCTCTGCTTCCCCAGAAGGCCGTGCTCTCTTCTACTCCCCTATGTCCTAGCAGTGGACTGTCTTTCGGCATCTTCTTGTTCAGTGCAAGGCTATATGGGCTTTGCACTGAACATGATAATGTCAGACTACCTGCAACGCGAAAGTGTAAGGGAGAGGAGGCTGTGGGGACCAAATAACAGCCTAGAGGGACCCTGCATAAGTGGATGATCAGGTGAGTAAAAGTGCTTTTTGTAGGCCCCTAGAGTTGAGCATCTTACCCTTATAGCAGGGGCAACCCCACTGCAAGGGAGCATTTTTCCTTTCCCTGGCGTTCTGGTTTGAAGGTTCTAACCGAATGAAAAGCAAGCTCAATGAGGAAGTTTGCTCCCGGTACATTTTTTTTCTTTCCCTGTCTTAAAAAACATACGTGCCCAGAGAATTCAGTGTTGTCTGGAGTAATCTGCTGCTTTGTTACCGCATCTTGGGTTCCTCACCGCTTCTCCTGTCTTACAACATAAGGGGTTAGCTGTTTCTTCCTGTTTCTTGCAGCCAGCCCCTGATGACACACCACGGCACATGCTTAGCACAGCAGAGATTGCCCGCCGCATACACAGTGTTGTGGCAATTGCCCTGGGATGTTGGACATAAGTGTCCCAGGTGGATTCAGGCAAGAGAGCCAGAAGTGTAAATGTACCAAAAATGTACCGGGAGCAAACTTCCTCATTGAGCTTGCTTTTCAATCAGTTAGAACCAGGGCTGGGTCCTGCCAAAAATGTATTTTAGAATAGAAAAGAAAATTAAATATATGCTTAAGTAATGGGGGGAGAAGGGTGGAGGTTCACTTTAACCATGCCACATGTTCATGATGACATACTCCCTGGGTTATATGCAGGACACAGTAATGGCAGTAATATATATGATTTCTGTCCCAGTATATTCTACAAACTGGAAAAATAGATGGCCTTGCCCAAAGGCATCTATCAAATAATGCAGTTATATGGCTTTCATGCCCTCGTAATCCCACTATATTAAAACTTTAGTCAGTGCAGCCAAGTCAGCAATAATTCCAATGGGTAAAACTGGCTGTCACTGGCATGTGAATATACTCCTTGATTCTTGCTACTAAAAATGGATTTTAAAAAGAAAAGTTCACTTTACTTTAACTAATTTTGTTACTTTAGCATGATTATTACAACAACATTTTTCATAATGTAAATTATTTTGTGATTTACCTGTAGTAGGTAGTATTATTTTATTTATGGATATGAAGAGAATTTTGTAAAACCTTTGCTAACAATTTCATATATGGAGATGGGGAAATCAGAATTTAGTTTTTTGTTAACTTAAAAGGAAATAAACTGTACCTGAGCACTACAAAGTAAAGACGCTGTTTAATACATTTTTAATGTTCAAAGAAAACCTGTCTATCCATCCATGTCTCCATGCTTTATTTTGTTGGGAGATCACTCTGAAACCTCCCCCCCAGCATGTCTAGCCACGGCCATCTTGAGTAAGGGCAGATAATTTGTGTAGCATTGACTTCTGGGAATCCATCTGCCTTAGCTCAGGCATGTGTGTGTGTGTGTGTGTGTGTGTGTGTGTGTGTAAGGGGGGTTGCTTAGCTGTGAATTCCCTCCTCTCCTCCTCTAGATGAAAGAAAAAAAAATGCCAATGAAGACTACTGGGAGGTATGACATAATTTTGGCTTTGGCCTAGAGACCAGTAAGCAACTGAAGAAATGTAAAAAAAAAGGTTAAAACAAGTAAATATAATATACCTTCCTATCAATTTACATCCAACTACCAAAGTCCTATGTATTTCAATGGTGGCATTTCAAATATGAGCTCTCACCTGCCTGTAGTTAGATACCTGGGTCTCCTAGAGCTACTTTTGATATTAATTCGAGTTTTTGGCCCCACAGACTTGAATTGAAATATATTTGTTCAGGAATTCTTTAGCCAGTAAGAACTGGCATCCTCCAACTAGTGCTTTCCATTGGTCAAAACAACTGAAGCTTGAATACATGTGTAGATCTCTTGAAATAGGCTAAAAAAAAAAAAAAAAGATTACTCTGTTTAGGTGTGATTGCAGCCTTACAAGCCAGGAAAAAAATTCTTCTTTGCCCCTCTCTGATTTAATTCCACGTTATTACTGGGGCCTGCCTTGCAATGACTTTATGGCAAAGATCTGGCAACTGCCATTTAACCACTTCACCTCCAGAAGGTTTACCCCCCTTCCTGACTGTGATGGGTGTCACTTTGGGTTGGGGGCCCGTGGAACCCAGCTTACCTTAGAGGGGTCAGGAAACTCCCTTTTTCAGCTCCCCAAGTCCCTGTTATGTGTAAGTCACCCTGTGTCTATTAGGGGCACAGAGTGACCTGAGAAGCCCAGTTTGATCTGCACTAATCAGATTCAGTGCAACCACACTGAACTCAGCATTTCATTTTACCCCTGAACCAGCCAGGTTGTCTACACTTTGAATAGAACACTGTAATTGGACATTTGAACTGTGTGCAGGCACGCATGCCCAAGTCATAGAAGAGGAGAAGCTCTTTTAACAGGTCTCTACATAAAAGAAGTGAACTGCGTGCCCAGTTACTGTTTTAAATAGTTGTTGAAAGGTTAAATGTTTCAGTACCTAGTTGTTGGCTGTGTAATGGAAATTTGTAAGTTCTGTATATAATTGTATTGTATTTTGTATGTATTGCACTCTGCCCTCACTGTGTACACGGCACTAATAATGTTTTCAGTAAATGTTTACATTCTTTTGAGTCCTGATTAGAATAAGCCTGCCTATGTAACGCCCCTTGTTACCATAAACGTACAATTGTAATATTAATGTGATACCTACGTAATCATGTGCATAAAAACCTTCAATTGCGTCATAATAAAGCAGAACAGTAATTTGGAAAGATGCTGAGCGTATCTTTTGTGTCTGTTCCCTACTGCAGTAGTTATTATTAATTTGGAACCACTAATCAATATGAGGATAGGAGTTGCCTATCATCAATTCAACCGAGTCATGCATGGCGAGCTTTGCCTTAGGAGGGGATTCCAGGTGACCCTGAGTATCCGAAACGAGGAGCTTGAGACGATCCGGGAATTTCTGATAATCAGCCGGCTGAGGTAAGCCTTTTGCTTACATTTGAGTTATCAGACTTCCTTGATCGGTAAGGCATTTTCGGGACAAAGGGTACCTATTTTACTCCCCTTAATCGAACTGTATTGATTGGTGGTTAAATGTTATGTTGTCCCTGTCTATTGTCCATCGGAGTGTTATAAATAAGAAAGGGAAGAATAGTACTGTTCACAGGTATATGTAGTACATCTGCTAGATAAAGTAGTTTAGAGGCAAGAGGGTATAGGCACAAGTAGAGAAGAGAGAAGACTGGCCAGTCATTATGGGCATTGAATTAAGTAAGGGAATGAAGGGTAAGAGACCCTCAAAAATGCCCAGCGCAAGAGGAGCGCTACATATGAACCAAAGGTGCGGTTCCGCCTATACTGAGCCCCTAGATTAATGGTTAGAGTGGACAGGGATCCACAATGGGTAACTGGGTTACCAAAGTCCACAGGGACTAAGAATCGTGCAGAGTAAATAGCTAAAGAAACAGTTATCTATGTGAGCAGGATGGATCAAGGGTGACATTAACACTAGACAGAAAGGGACATTTTCATGTTAAGTTGTGGGATGAATTTGGGATCAGGCACTACAACTAGTAAAAGTCAGAAACAGAGAAATGAGAGGTAAAACAGAATACTTTATATGTTGTCAGAGAGGGAAGATGGGATGGGCACTGTGGCTCCCCATCTGATCATAGAATCATAGAAGCTAGATATAAAAGTTATTTAAACAAAATAAGGAAAGCAGAATTTAGGCAGGAAAATATTAAAGAGTTAAAAGAAAGTGAGAGAATGATATGCATGTGTTGTGTACAAATGGGAAAAAGTAAGCGATTTTAGAGAGATATTGGTGTGTGTGCGAATGCTGGGACCTTTAGTTCTATTGCTTGTGTGTGTCATGTACGCAGATGTGACCCCCTCCTTTGTGCTCTCATGAAAGAAATGTGGCTGGGATGAGAGGTTAGTGATAAGCTGGAAGGACATCATGCCAATTCCAGTTTTTTAGACAAAACATTTATAACAAAATGTGCCGGGTTAACGAATCTAATGGTAAACAATGTGATCACAATTATTTTGAATCTGTTTTCCAAACATGGTAAAATGAAGGTTACATTTAACCGTGTATTACACAAATTGAATATCCTTTGATAGTGGAAACAGTGCATTTAAAAAAGGGAAATTAAGTAAAATTAAGTAGTAATGAGTTTAACAATTTTAACAATAATATAGATATATTGAAACTGGTTTAGACAACCTTTGGTTGGAAATGAAGTCCAGGTTATTGGGGAAATTTGTAATGAATGAGATTAGTTTAGATTAAGATAACAATTTTGTAATTTTACATTTATTCAATAAGCCCTTATTGAGAGAAAAAAAAGATTAAGATGAGGTTGTTATTTGGAATAAAGCTGCCATAATATTTAACAAAGCCAAGATGGATGGGATACATAAGAAGTTCTTCTACAAAAATGATATTGTAAGGTTTTTGATGAAAACTTGATGTGCGGTCCATGATGTAAGAGTAATAATAAATAAAATTTAAATATAACAGTCCCATCACATCAAGTCCACACACCCTGTTAGGATAGATGCCACCTGCAGCCAGTTGTGTTATAGTTTTTGATGCTTTCTGGTCCATCATACAGATTCTTGGTCCTTTTGTTTTTATTTATTTTTATTTTTGAAATCCAAAGCAGAATGTGTGGATTGTGAAATGATGTGCCCATTTTTCTTGTAAGTGAAGTGGTATAAGCAGAAGAATAGTTTGGATTTATGGGCATCTCTCCATGACCGCAGGGTATTGTTATCATTTATTATAATATTGCCAGGAAAAAGTTGTCTTTTGAAACATGAAACTGGAGTTCTTACACAAATAGCATGATAGAAAACAAGCCATTGTAATATATTTATGCAAGCTGGACCCAGTAATGAAGGGTTCACCCCGATATATCAGAGCTGTAGCTTTTATGCAAAGGTGCTATTAGACAAAGTTAGATATTGTTTTGGTCAATGGTCCGACATTCTGCGCAGCAAATATACAGCTAACTAAATGTTTGTCTAATGAAAGGTTTAAAATATGAGTTTATTTATGTACAAATCTAACAATGAAAAATGTGGACATTTATTCAAAAGAAAGGAAAAACCACATGTGTTAAATTGATGGTGTAGGAATCAGCTGCTGTGAGCCCAGTGCGGGACACACTCCCTGAAGACCCAGATATTACATTTTTTGTAGATTTGAGTATGCAGTTTATCACCCAGAAGGATACTCTGTATTCAAAGTCATTGGATCCTTTTTCCCCAGCTCAAGAAGCAGAGCTCCATGTTTTAGCAAAGCCTGTGAGCTATAAAAAGAGTGTATATTTATATAGATAGTCGAGATATAGAGAGCTTTTGGTTCCATTTGAAGGGCCAGAAGTTTGTTTTTACTTCGGCAGGTAAACCAATAAAGCATGCCAAGTTAATTTGATTGGCTGTTTTCAGCCTTCCAGCTTCTTGCTGAGGTAGCCATATTAACTTTCACACATGGAAGCAGACCAGGTGACTCTAAGGATGCTGCATTTACAGCCCCGGACACTTGATGGGTCTGTGCAACTCACAGATTCCACCCTAGTTCTGGCCCAGTATAGCTGGGATTAATAATTCAACTTTAAGGACCCCAGAACGAGAAGAACAAGTGGTCCACAGGGGGCAACTTCTTATGAAACAGGACTTTGGAAAAAGTGATCATTTATGTCTGCCAGCCACTCTTTTCCCTTCAGCTTGACACATGGACCGTGTCATCAGTCACAAGCAGTTATGGCTGCCTTAGTAAATGAGCGTGGGATAGAGCCAGGGTTCACCACAGTTGTTTTTATAACACACCACTTCTTGTTTTACCTGTTACCAAAGGGGTTACCAAAAGCTGAACATCCCTCCCAGAGATTACAAAAAAGATATATCCAGATGCCCAAGTCAGGATCTTACGAGTATGCATTTTGTCTGTATGGACATGTTTTTTGGATGTCCAGTGGCAAATGCTACTGCAAAGGCCACAGTAAAAAGTGTTATCAGAAGTAGTTTGTAAATATAGAGTGCAGAAAGTACAGAGAGTAACAAAAGAAATCATTTTTTATAGGAGAGTCCTTACTAGAAGTTTTGAGGTTTTATTTTTACACCCCTTACTGTCTACAATATAGCGGACAAAGTAGAGTAAGAAACTAGAAAACTTTTGCCTGAATGTTTTCTTATATTTTATGAAGCCCCTAAGGGGGATGTTGGACTCTCTCCCTATGGGATTTGGTTTGGGAGTGTGTTACTCACTTGCTTATATTTTGTCTCAGCAGCTGAAGTCCTCCATTCGGATCTCACAGAGAATGCTGATGATCTTTTAAGGTTTTTTACAAACTCATTTATGTGTTTTCTCCCTAATTCCAGATCCTAAAAGTTTGGAAGGATCTAAAACTAAAGCCAGGTGACTTTTGGATTGTTAAGAGACATTTATATATAAGGAAATGTTTGGAGACTCAATACAGCATCTATTTCATGTACAGTTTTTGCAAAACTTGAAGGAAAAGTCACCCGGATCCACACCAGACACTGCAAAAATGACTAAATTAAAGAAATCTCTGTGTTTGATTTGTTTCCCTCTTGTGATCACAGTCTAGGGTACTTTTTGATTAAATTACTTTAATTGTAAGGGATATATATATATTTGAAAAGTAGTTTAGCCATGTTGAAGTCATATCTTGTCTTTTGTACGTCTTCCATTTTATGTAGAATTGTCTGTGTTTACATATGCTGATAAGTCAGCATGCCAACAATTAAGCTAGAAGGCCATTCTGGCCACAGGAGTGTACAGCCAGTACTCTGTAAATATGTCTTATCAATCATTTGTTTTTCACAATGAAAAGTCATTTGGTAATGAAAAAGTTGCTCAGCTATTATTTTCTCCACAATGGAGTTTTCTTTTTGCCTCTTTGGCCAGGACTACCTCCACCTAAGCATGTGGAGGTTCCAGGTTAAAGGTGATAGCAGGTATGGTTAGTGATCAAAATATTGATCAAAAGAGGGGAGACTGTAATGGAAATTTGTAAGTTCTGTATATAATTGTATTGTATTTTGTATGTATTGCACTCTGCCCTCACTGTGTACACGGCACTAATAATGTTTTCAGTAAATGTTTACATTCTTTTGAGTCCTGATTAGAATAAGCCTGCCTATGTAACGCCCCTTGTTACCATAAACGTACAATTGTAATATTAATGTGATACCTACGTAATCATGTGCATAAAAACCTTCAATTGCGTCATAATAAAGCAGAACAGTAATTTGGAAAGATGCTGAGCGTATCTTTTGTGTCTGTTCCCTACTGCAGTAGTTATTATTAATTTGGAACCACTAATCAATATGAGGATAGGAGTTGCCTATCATCAATTCAACCGAGTCAGCTGCATGCCCAAATTTTGTTTATAGATGTGTTGATAAGTTTGAATGTACCTATATAAAGAAAAAAGTTCAGTGCGCTACTCAAATTAAAACCAAATAGTAATGTAAATATAAAGAAATGAAAAAATTATAGTTCATATGGAAAATGATGGTATCATAAACCGGAGGTGTGATTCCTCTTTAAGTCTTCAGTAAATCTTCTATGGATCTTCTAAGAAATAGGAAAAGGGGGCTGCTTACCAGATTTGATGGATCCCCACCACAGAGATCATGCGAGCCTGAACAAACTCCTCTCGGGGTCAGGAACAGCTGCTCTTTGAGTAGAGACAGACTTCCCTCCACGCCTGGTAGTTGAAATTTCAGAGACGGCAATCAGGAACACTCTCCTCCATTAGCTGCTCCAGCAAGACCACTCGTAGTAGGAAATAGTATATTTTAAAAGAAAAAGAGGTGCTTCATTGTGCAGTAGTTTAAAATGCTTTAATCCATGAATGGACAACTGACATCAAAGCATTGGCAGGGTAAAACACTGTTGCAATTAAAAAATTGCAACGAAATTTCAAATACCAGGCATGGAGGGAAGTCTGTCTTTACTCAAAGACCAGCTGTTCCTGACCCCAAGAGGAGTTTGTTCAGGCTCGCATGATCTCTGTGGTGGGGATCCATCAAATCTGGTAAGCAGCCCCCTTTTCCTATTTCTGCACTGTCTTAGAAGGTCCATAGAAGATTTACTGAAGACTTAAAGAGGAATCACACCTCTGGTTTATGATACCATCATTTTCCATATGAACTATAATTTTTTCATTTCTTTATATTTACATTACTATTTGATTTTAATTTGAGTAGCGCACTGAACTTTATTCTTTATACTGTACAAAACCTCATGTTCAAGGTTTTTTTAGTTGCAGCACTCAGGATTATTTATGTTTCATATATTTGCGATTTTGTGTGTTTTTTATGCACTTTTAAAATAAATTTTCACTAATTTAAATTTCACATTGGTTTATCACAGTTGGGGGTAGCATGGAACGTTTACCATATATTGAATGTACCTGTGCCTAATGCGATTGGATGTAAAGTTTATTCCACCCTGTGTCTCTATGCCAACAAGGAAGGGGGAATTGTCTCCAGAGAAATATACTTGTGTCTGTTCTTCAAATAAATTCTTATGCTGTTGTTCACTCTACACTTCTGTCTCAACAAGTAACTGGGTGAGCTGAGAGATCTTGGATCGTGCTGGTACTGGGCAAAGAAAGCCTATACGGTGGACATACTCCTCAGGAGTACAGGGGTTTGTCACATTGGTGGCAGCGATGGGATAGTGCTTCCTTGCTGTGAGCATATCCAAACCACCACCAGGATCCAAGATTGGAATAGCAGACTTTGGTCGTCCCAGCAGAGATATGGACCTGGCATCAGAGTTTGATGGGGTCCTACGGATTGCCCTTTCAGTATACCCCGGGACTGTGTCTGTGGATCAATACCTGGAGTTCAGGCAGCAGATTCAGGTGGAGCTCTGGATTGGGGCCCTCCAGGTTGCTGATATGTACAAGGGCAAGTGCTATCCAACCCCAGGGGAAAGGGCCAGTGACCAACAGGAGTTACGGATGCCATTCCTGGGAGAGCGGCCCCAGAAGCAATGGGTGTCTGAGTTGGACAGGTTGGTCCAGCAGGAGATAGAGCTGGACAATCGATATCGGGCTCTGCAATGGCATGTAGAGCAGGAATATTTAGGGGAGACAACAGAATGCTCTCCAGAGGGATATGACTTTGGCGGCCCTGGATTGCTCTGGAAGAGCCTTACAGATGGTTTTGTATTTGGCGATGAAGGGGAACCTACTCTTGAGGACTTGTGAGAATACAGAGAGGCTATGCTCAGTCTTGCAGTGGTCCCAGAGCTTAAACCTGATCTGGAATACTTGCCTAAGGAAAGAACAGCACCTGGAAAGGGCATACAGGGAACTGCTAGAAAACCTTCAGCAGCATGCCCCAGGATTAGTAGCGGAAACTCTGGAGATTTCCGTCCCCAAAGCCGAAGTCCTGACAACAGGGCAGAGCTCTGTTAACCTCTGCCCAACACCAATAACATCTTCTGGGTTCCACTGACAGGAGATGGTGAACCTCTGTCCTCAGAAACCAGTTCCAGAGACTGGGGATTTAGTAGACTTTTCTGCTGAGGGGGAACAACCCGGTGAGCCTCCAGCAGAAGAGCTGGCTTCAGAGCATGGCGCTGTTGAACTCTGCCCACAACAATCAACTCTGCAAGAGATCCGGGAAAGGGATGCAATCGGCACCTCACAACTGCAGCTTGAGCTGATATTGGTGGATGGGACTGCAGTCTCCTTCTGACAGCAACCCTGCAGAAAAGCTGGCAATAGTGCAGAGTGCTGCTGGCCTCTGCCCTCAACTAACAAAAGATGGATTTCCTGTGGTAGTGATGGGATTGCGGTCTGCACTGACATAACCCCAGAAAAAGCTCTGGCATTGGGACAGGAGGATATCAGCCTTGGTCTGACAACACTGAGGCAATTTTATCTAGCAAAAGTGTATGGGACTACGGTCTCCACCTGTATACCCTAGGAATGCTGGACAGTCGGCCCAGATCCCCAACAGCATGACGGAGTGAGTCCAGTCCCCCTGTCTTCTCTCCAGCAGCTGAAAGGACTCCAGGGAGAAGGGCCAGTCCGCACTTCTCCCCAGTGGCGGGTATGTTCTATGAGAGAGGCAGAGGTTGGCTGGGTGAGTAATAATCTGTTTAGGACAATTTGTTTTGGGTACTGCTTGGGTACGGGCATTGGGGGACTGGAACTACAGACTAACTTTGTCTAGGGTCTCCTTCTGTGTCAGTCTCCTGCCGAAAGGGGAGATATGTGGCGGGATGTCACTTTGGACGGGGGGGGGCCGTGGAACCCAGCTTACCTTAGAGGGGTCAGGAAACTCCTTTTTCAGCTCCTCAAGCCCCTCTTATGTGTAAGTCACCCTGTGTCTATTAGAGGCACAGGATGGCTTGAGAAGCCCAGTCTGATCTGCACTAATCAGATTCAGTACAACCACACTGAACTCAGCATTTCATTTTACCCCTGAACCAGCCAGGTTGTCTACACTATGATTTGAACACTGACACTGGACAGTTCAACTGTGTACAGGCATGCATGCCCAAGTCATAGGAGAGGAAAAGTTCCTTTAACAGTGATCTGCCTGCCCAGTTACTGTTTTAAATAGTTGTTGAAAGGTTAAATGTTTCAGTACCTATTTTTTGGCTGCATGCCCAGATTTTTTTTATAGATGTGTTGATGAATTTGAATGTACCTGTGCCTGATGTGATTGGATGTAAAGTTTGTCCCACCCTGTGTCTCTATGCCAACAACAGAGACGTCTTTAAGGCAGGGCAAAAGGAGCAGCTGCCCTGGGCCCCATAATTGTTGTGAGGCCCAAAGCTGCTTCCTCATACTTGCCAAGAGTTTAAATTGCCTTGTCCCTTGAAGTTTTAGTCCCATGCTGTGTCTCGATATCTCAATGTGAAGTTCTGTTACTAATGCTGCCCAGCTCTGCCTAGTGCCATGTACAGATGATTTGCAGACCCTGTCTTTACATGTAAAAAACCTGCATTGATATGTAAATAGCAGTGGCATTAATATGTAAATAGCCACAGACTGCTGGCATTGATATGTATTTCATTCACACTAGTGGCCAGTGTGAAGGTCCCCCTTACATTGGTTGTCAGTGTAACAGTCCATGGTATGCCGGCAGTGAGGAGATAACCTTTAGCAACCAATTAATGAGCAGTAATGTGAACTAATCTCTTGCAACCAATCATTGAGCAGTAAAGATATGCAGCAACCTCTACCAACCAATCAGGGAGCAGTAATAATGTTCAGTAACCTCTAGCAGCCAATTAGTGAGTGGTAAAGATGTCCAGTAACCTCTAGCAACCAATCAGTGAGCAGTATTGATGTACAGTAAACTCTAGCAACCAATCAACAAGCAGAAGTCATCTGCTGTGACCTCTAGCAAATAATCAGTGAGCCATAATGTGTGCTGTAACCTCTAGCAGCCAGTCAGTGAGCGGTAATGATATACTGTAACCTCTTACAACCAATTGCAATTGCTGCCTGATCAGATTCAGTAAACTGATTTTGAGTCTAGCTGCTATTTATTGTATGTCTCAGAGCAGGTGGAAAGCAAAATTATATAGAAGAGGAGGGCCCAAGAAAATGTTTGCCCAGGGTTCAATCAATATTAAAGATTGCCCTGGCCAACAAGGAAGGAGGAATTGTCTCCAGAGATATATACTTGTGTCTGTTCTTCAAATAAATTCTTATGCTATTGTTTACCCTACACTGCTGTCTCGACAAGTGACTGGGTGAGCTGAGGGTTCTTGAATCCTACTGGTACTAGCCAAAGGAAGCCTATACGGCGGACATACTTCTCAGGAGTACGGGGGTTCATCACACTGACCACGCCATTTTTTGCGATACAGCACTGCGTTACTTTAACTGATAATTGCATGGTCATGTGACACTGTACCCAAATAAATGCATGTAATTTTTCCCACAAATAGAGCTTTCTTTTGGTGGTATTTGATCACCTATTAGTTTTTTATTTTTTGCGCTAGGAACAAAGAACGTCAATTTTGAAAAAAAAACAAAACAATATTTTTTACTTTCTGCTCTAAAACACATCCAATAAAAAAATGTAAAAAATCATTTTTAAATTAATTTAGGCCAATATGTATTCTGCTACATATTTTTTAGTAAAAAAAAATCCCAAAAAGCATATATTGATTGGTTTGTGCAAAAGTGGGATATTTTTATTTATTCTTTCTTTATTTTTTTTACTAGTAATAGCGGCGATCAATGAATTAAAGTGGAACTATGATCAAACGATCAGCAGGTGCCGGGGGACATTAAGTCCACGGGACTCGCTGTGTAAAATCACAGTGGGAGTGAGCCATCAGTGACGCACACTCACCCCAAAAACCAGAAGTGCAGAACCACACATATATACGTGTTTATGCGCAGTGCGGCCGCCCTGTAGCAGTAAGTGTGCTATGGGGCAGTCGGCAAGTGGTTGGAAAACCTGCCTTATTGGCCATTAGGAGCATTGGTATGGTACCCTAGGCATGAATTCAGAAGAAATCAGGTCTCTGTTGTATACTAAACTAAATCAAAAACTGGAACAGAGGGAACTTTTTCTGGCTAGTTAAGATATTAGCATGCACTTTGTGGTGTCTGCTATTAGGTTGGCCATACACTGGTACAATTTTGTTCAAAAATTCTTTATTTTATAACTTTTGTTCAATTTCCTAAATGTTAGTGGTGTCTAATCGATGTTCATGTTCAACTGCAGTGATGAGAAAATTTTGGAGGAACAGGGTGGAAAATTGTTCTCCAAGGAATGGATTTCTCACAAAGTATGCAGTTTTCATTCAGTAAAGTCCATTCATTCCAAAATTAAATTTTAAAAGCAAATTACATTTTTAGGTATTTTCTAAATACATTCATCAAGTCATCAAATGTACTGATCAGCGTCAAGCACAAGGAGTGGGATCTCAGGGATATATAAAATACTGGTGGGAATGAATGTGCCAGAAATACTGCCGTTCATAGTAAAATGGGAAAAAGAACTGTGAAAACGAGGGAAAGAACAACATCTAGGGAAAATATTGAAGATGGTACATGGTTCAGCAACAGACAATAATTCCATTGAAATTTATTATAAATGTCTATCACGCTGGTATATAATACCAGATAAAGCACATAAATATCAAAACGAGGTATCACAGCTTTGCTGGCGAGGATGCAATGACGTGGGAACTATGGCCCACATATGGTGGGTATGCCCAAAAATATAAAAATACTGGAAAGAGGTGTTGCAGCTAATAAAATAGATCACTAATATAGAGATACCTGAGGAGCCTTGGAGGTGTTTATTTAATGGGGTGAAAATGTCAACAAAACAATATATGAAAACAGTGGCACCCCATCAGATGAACACAGCCAAAAGTTTAATACCATGACAGTGGCGGGAGTTGGAAAGCCCCACGATGGGAAATTGGTTTAAAAAAGTAAAAGATACATATAATATGGAACATTGGAGATGTAGTGGGGAAGAGGAAATGGAGGGTTTTGAAAATAAGTGGAAAGATCGGACAGAATTTAAGGAGATATGTAGAAGTGGTGGGAGCAGAGGAAGGGGAGAGACAGAAAGAAAGGAGAGGGCAAATATTTAAAAAGGTATGATGAAAGAGGGTAGGAGGGGTGGGGAAAAAGGGGGGGGGGGTTAAGGTTAAATAAATGTAAAATATCAATGTCTGTTGATAAAAGTTTTTTTTTTTTTATATTTTGATATAATGAAATTTAATAAAGAAATTGAAAATAAAAACAAATGTACTGATCAGAATTTTCTTATGAACATTTGTTTAGAAAACTACAAGTGTATGGCCAGCTTTAGGCAGAACTTTTATGTTTAAAAATGTTAAATGAAGTACAGATTCACATTCATTGACAGTTCACACTACTCATTCCAAAGAGCTGTTACAAGTCTTATCCCGTTCTTTGATTCCTAACGTTCTCTAAATGCTGCACATGGGCAGGTATATGTAAGTGGAATCACACCAAGAAATCTATTGACTGAAGATTGACAGTACTAGTGTGTTCCACGTTGGGTAGAGTAGGAGCGGACCCGGGGTTACTACTTATCCCTATGAGTGGTTGAATATGTATAATATCTTTTGTACTACATACTATCTTCATGTTTACATTGTAATATCCTGATCAAATTGATTTTGTTATCCTATTTGATGAAAAAAGGATTTTCCATTGAGATTCATCATTTAAGTTAGTCATCCAGGGAAGTAAAATGCTAATTGCATCAGTAAGTGAAACTGCTTTCAGACAGCTTAAAATCACTTTCCCTCTGATAGCAGACATTATCTTGATGAGAATTGTTTTTCAAGGTCTGCCCTTCACTCTAAAGATAAGATGTACTAAAAGGGAAGACTGATGCTTTCCTAAAAGAAATGCTTCATTGTATTTTGTAATCTTGCAATAATGATGGCACAGCCCATCGCTGGGAAGGTTCATATTAAACTCATTTAACAAACTACAACATAGGTTTAACTTATGTTCTGACCTTGTTACTCTGCACAGCAAATGTTTTTATTGTTGAAGTTTATATGTGTAGCACCCTGGAATTTAGTCAGGGAGCTCCTCACAAATTGACTTGGCAAGAGTAGTTATCTTGGTCAATTGATAGGGATCTATTGATTTCTCCTTAAGCTTAGCCTGTTGCACTTTTCTCTTCTACCACTAGGTGGCCGGGTACTTTGTGGTACTAGATATGAGAAGGGCAACCCAAGGTCAGGTTATGGGTATGTAGGTGTCCTAGCCAATGGGCAGGGGTTTAATCCTTTGGCATGCTGGGAGAGCCTATATGTTTGGATGGGGTCAGGTGATCTGTGTTCTGTGCCACCCGGACTGCTGTCTGGGTGGAAGTGTGTCATCTGCCCTGGGCTGCTAGGCAGGAGATTGAGCCTATCCTGGGGGCATCTGGCTGCCAGTCTGTGTGAGGGCCTATCCAGAAGTGAGAGTGCAGCGTAGGGTTGGGACTTACAGTCCAACCAAAAGTGACGGTTCTGCCGGCTGGAGAACCTGTCAGTGGTCGGAGGTAAAAGGGAAGCTGTCGCCACGAAGGGTCCAATCGCCTTTACCAGGGACCACAGTGAGTAACTGAAGCAAGTACCGGAACCATATTCTCACCAAAGGGCACAGTGGAGAATCGGGAAACTTCAGGTGTGATCAAGTCAGAGACCCAACCAGTGGAGGTGACGCTTGCAGAGCAGCCTTGTGTGTCAAGCTAGGGACCGAGCCGGTCAGCAGGGGTGGAACTTGAACGTATCCGAAGTGCCAAGCTAGGGACCTAGCAGGGAAGCGTGGGTGACGCTTGAGGGAGATAGCATCGCATAAGCCTTGAGGAGCTCACAGGATTCAGTGTCAGTGAATCAGTGAGAGACCAGGAGCTCAGTATTGAAGAACTACAAGGATCAATTGTAGTAGGAGCTGAAAGAACTGTTACGTTGGAGTTAGGAACTAGGCTGGAAGAAGACCCCCGGAGCTGTCTAATAAATTACTTTAAAAACCTGTGTAGTGTGTTTTTTTAATTGACAGTTTTTCCCTAGGTGTATGGGTAGGGGTACCATGTACCCCATACTCATTCACATAGGGTGGGGGGCCCTCTTATTAAAGGGGGCTCCCGGATTCCGATAAGCCCCCCGCCCGCAGACCCCGACAACCAACGGCCAGGGTTGTCGGGAAGAGGCCCTTGTCCTCATCAACATGGGGACAAGGTGCTTTGGGGTGGGGGGGGGCCCGCAGGGCGCTCCCTCTCCCAAAGCACCCACCCCCCCATGTTGAGGGCATGCAGCCTGGTACGGAGTCCATCAAAAAGATTTGAAACATGTTTAATTTCTAGGTCCGTCGAACTTTTGGAGCCCACACACGATCGAATTGTCTGACGGACTCCGTATGCCGTAGAGTCCAGTCGTGTGTACGCGGCATTAGTAAAGCCGTTGGACCTTTCATAGGTACTTATCAAAAGTGCCGACTGTGCCCACCCTTCCTGCCCTCTCCTCCATTCATAGAAGCCATACTTAAAGTGATACTAAAGTCTCATTTTTTTTTTTTTGCTTAAAAATAACAAACATACGTACAGTGGTGGCTGGTGCTCAACATTTTTGGGGGGGCGCAAACAAACTGAAAAATTGCAGCCTCACTGTGCCTATCAAATTTAGCCACTTTGCCCATCAAATGCAGCCACTGTGCCATCAATTGCAGCCACTGCGCCCAGCAAATGCAGCCACTATGCCATCAAATGCAGTCACTGTGCCCATCAAATGCAATCACTATGCCCGCCAAATATAGTCACTGTGCCTATCATATGCAGCCACTGTGCCCATCAAATACAGTCACTGTGCTGATCATATGCAGCCACTGGGCCCACCAAATACAGTCACTGTGCCCATCATATGCAGCCACTGTACCCATCAAATACAGTCACTGTGCCCAGCATATGCAGCCACTGTGCCCACTAAATACAGCCACTGTGCCCATCATATGCAGCCACTGTGCCCACCAAATAAAGTCACTGTGCCCATCATATGCAGCCATTGTGCCCACAACCCCCCCACTCGCAGGTCTCTGGCAGCACCCCAACCCCCCGTGCGTACCCCCCCCCACTCACGGGGCTTGCAGCTGTGGCAGCACCCCTAACCCCTGACAGACCCCCTGGCACTTACCACCAGGCAGCAGCTCCTCTCCAAGTGTACCTCCACTCCAGCGTGTGTCTCCCCCGCTCCTCTTCCCAATTGCCAGGCATCCAATAGGGTGGCCTGGCGCTTTGGCCAATCAGGAAACAGGTCTGACGCCCTGCCTCCTGACTGGCAGGGAGGAAGGTTAGTGTGAAATTTAATTCACTATCGTCACACAATTGGGTGTGATCAGGGCACACTCTCTGCGCCCCCGAGCCCACCCTATTTTGAAGCCTATTATAGCCTCTGACTCTAATCAGGTGCTTCAAAAAGTACCACCCCCTCCCGCCCTCGCCATAGGAATACATGAAAGGGGCCGGGCACATGGATGGTGGGGCAGCGCCCGTGTGCCCACAATGCATGGGCCGCCACTGCATTTGTACCTTCCCTGTGTAGTGGTTTTTGCACAGAGCAGCCCAGATCCTTCTCTTCCCGGGTCCCTCTTTGGCTCTCCTGGCTCCTCCCTCCTGACGAGTGCCCCAGGGCCATCTTAATAGTGATATGGGCCCCTGGGCAAATTATTGCACGGGGGCCCCTACAAGAAATTAGATTTTGTTATACTGTTATAAAACATATCAAATAAAAAAAAAAATCTAATTTCTATATAAATTTAGGCCAAAAATGATTCTGCTGCATATCTTTGGTAAAAAAAAAAAAAGTGTATATTGAGTGGTTTGTGTGAAGGTTATAGTGTCTACAAATTATGGGATATATATACTGGAATTTGCACAGCTATGCTGGTGCTAACTGATCCTCACAGGGGGGGGGGGTAGTAACACTACTACATTTGTCAGATTTAATACTGTACACTGACACTGTACTAATGACACTGGCTGGGAAGGGGTTAACTATGTGCCTATCACGTGTAATGTGTGCTTTTACTTAGAGATCTGGTTGCCCCCCCCCGGGAGAAGAAACAACCAGATCATTGTTCTGTGTACAGAGTCCTGTGTGTTTGTAAACGGAGGACTCTGTGCTGTGATTGGACACAGCTAATCAGCAGTTTTCTGTCAAAATCATTGGCTGGAACCTGTCAATTAACTCGTGCTCTCCAATCACAGCATGGGTTGGTGGGGGCATGCGTGTGTGCCCCAAAAACCCAGAAAACAAGTAGCAACAAACGAATATGTTGTCTGGCATGCCTGTGTCGCCCAAGCTCAATAAAAATAGTGCGGGTGGGTGGCAAGTGGCAAAGGTATAATCACACCAGAAACCCCTTAGCTGAGTTTGCAGCCAGGATGCTTTTCTTCATGACTGCAGCAAGAATTATATTGAGTTATACAAGAATTATTTAACCAGTTGCATTTGGTGGGCATTACTGCTCATCAAATGCAACCCATTCAAATAAAAGGGTCCGTGCTGAATCTTCCCCAAAACCGCATGCAATGCACGTGGTTGTGGTGGGGGTGATGCAGCATTTAGAGGGGGTAAAACAGGTGGTGAGGGCCACCTTACTGCCTGTCAAATACCTCTGAAAAACAATCCATGTGTGGATTGCTTTTCAGAGGAGTGGAACCTACAGGTTTGCAATCAGAGACTCAGAGCAGCGGAGACGAGGGAGGGACATATGCAATTGTAAAGGTGGGGGGTGTTTGGACACTGGAGTCATTCACCAATTTTGTAGGCTATAGTGTCTGTGTGTCCTCCAATTTGACTGCTGCACAGCACACACACCTTCCATACTTCCAGCACAGGGATGTCTGTGCGTGTTCACATCAGGGGTGGAGCTGCGGGCACAGGCACAGCAGGGATTGGCTACATTACAAGGAGGTGGGGCAAAAATAATTGGCCTCTCCAGCACCCTGCGCTGTTCACCGTGAAGCCGGTCTCAATATCTCACTCACAGCATTTGTGTGAGTGAGATATTGAGTAACAGGATCAACAAAGGCAGCCACAGAGTGCTGTGCTGTTACCATGCCACCTGACCTCTGTACTGCATCCCCCTAGATCGGAGCCAGCCCTGATGGGGCCCCTGAGCACTTGGGGCCCCTGGGCAGTGCCCAGCTGTTCCCGCTCGATAAGACGGCCCCGGAGTTCCCCCATAGACTGCATTAAGATAAAAAAACTTCTGCCTTTACAATCACTTTAATCTTGCTTCAGCAAAAAACGTTCTATGAAAGGAGTCTCCATTCATGGATTGCTTTTTGTTGATAGAAGCTATAATCTGATTTTCTGAATAAAAACACCAAACAATTTATGCCCAAGGGACTTTTACTAAGAAACACCAAAAACAATCAATAATAAAATGTAAATCATTTTTTACAAAAATGATGAAAAAAATCAAGTTAAAAACAAACATAGACGAATATTCACAGTAACATATCAGCCACAGGCTATAAGCTGACTGGGCTATATCGTTGATATATTCGTGGCAAACATTCTTAATGCGTTTCGTGAAACTCAGTTCATTTTCCCAGGAAGGATCATGTAAATATTCAACTTCAAAAGTACAACAGAAGGATATATAAGAAGGCCAGTATGGTGGCCTGAATTTATGGGAGGAGCCCGAAGGGTATTTAAGCAGCCCACTCGCCCATGCTTTTTGTTGGTTCCAGTGCGCGATTTGCTATGTCAGCAGGCCGACTCTTCAGCTCACTTCGAGTTCGTGAGTCTGTTGTTCCCGAATACAGTGTGTTGCGGTTGCTTATTCGTAGCTTTTCGTTCAAATCTCACTCGTGGTCTCCGGTAGGAGTCATTACTTTGCATACGTATCGTCATATTCGTTATATCCCCCACGCTGTGTGATCAGCTCCCACCGTTACTTGACAAATCAAGTTATTTATCATCAGCGTCATGCACGGGCGCCACACCACACTCTTCAGAAACGTTGCATACCCGCTACAGAATGATGTGGACCCAGTCACACGGCCATCGTCGCAGGTAGGATTCCTTACCATCTTTTGTCATGTCAATTCGTAGCCATTCCCAGTGTCACCCATTCCATGTGTTCGGATCCTGCAGTGGAACTTACAAATC
The DNA here is from genome assembly GCF_042186555.1 of Aquarana catesbeiana. Classification (NCBI taxonomy): domain Eukaryota; kingdom Metazoa; phylum Chordata; class Amphibia; order Anura; family Ranidae; genus Aquarana; species Aquarana catesbeiana. The sequence continues at coordinate 560,652,606 of NC_133328.1, forward strand.
ATTTGTACGCACTGCTCTCATTCTATCTTCCACACCAAACTTTGATGTTTTGTCTTGTGCAAGGCATCACGCCACACTTTCCCGATACGTTGCACTCCCGCCACAATCCACCGCGAACCACTCACATGGCTCACTGTCACAGGTAAGATGTGTTGCCACATTCTTTATGTTGTATCAATTTGTTAGCATTCGTTGTCTCCCATGTCATTCGTTAGTTCCCCCTACGGAACCTACGAATCGAATGGACGTTGTCCTTGTCCCTTATAATGCACGCTTAGTGGTACGGTAAGCCGTCAAACAAGCTGGGTGTTTCTATCCTTTTCTCAGTAACCCAACTCTCTTTCGTTGAGACCCTGCAGCCAGGCAAAACCATCTCAGCAGCCTGACACCCTTGTTGAGACCCTTGCAAAACGCAATATTGCCTCAGCAGCCTGACACCCTTGTTGAGTCCCTTGCAAAACGCAATATCGTCTCAGCAACCTCTCACTCATCAAAATAAATAAATAAATAAAATAATAAACTTAAAACCCCCTTTGCCACCGCACAATCTCAGGCCCAGCAACCTGACACCTGTTGAGACCCTTGTAACCACGCAAATCATCTCAGCAGCCTGACACCCTTGTTAAGACCCTTGCAAAATGCAACATTGTCTCAGCAACCTCTCAATAAAAAAAAATAATAAAGTAAAAACTCCCTTTGCCACCACGCAATTTCGGCCCAGCAACCTGTCACCTGTTGAGACCCTTGCAACCACGCAAAATCGTCTCAGCAGCCTGATACCCTTGTTGAGACCCTTGCAAATGCAATACCGTCTCAGCAGCCTGTCACTTATAGAGACCGTTGCAACACGCAATACCGTCTCAAGCAACCTGCCACTCATCAAGACCTTTGTGACCACGCAATCTTGCCCCAGCAACCTGACATTCATTGAGACCCTTGCAGCCAAACAAATCATCTTAGCAGCCTGACACTCTTGTTGAGACCCTTGCAAACGCAATATCGTCTCAGCAGCCTCACACTCATCGAGACTCTTGCAAACACGATATCGTCTCTGCAAACCCGACACCCATTGAGACCCTTGCAGTCATGCAATATCATCTTAGCAGCCAAACCCAACACCCATTGAGACCCTTGCAGTCATGCAATATCATCTCAGCAGCCTGACACTTATTTGAGACCCTTGCAAAATGCAATATTGTCTCAGCAACCTCACACTCGTCTAGACCTCTGTGACCACGCAATCTCGTCTCAGCAACCTGACACCCGTTCAGACCTTTGCAGCCATACAAAATTGTCTCAGCAGCCTGACACTCATTTGAGACCCTTGCAAAATGCAATATCATCTCAGCAACCCCTCACTCATCGAGACCCTTGCAACCACGCAATACCATCTCAGCAACCTTACTGAGACCCTTGCAACCACGCAATATTGTCTCAAAACAACCTCACACTCATTGAGACCTTTGCAACCACGCAATATCATTTCAAGCAAACTCATACCCATTGAGACTCTTGCAACCACGCAATACCGTCTTAGCAACCTGACTGAGACCCTTGCAACCATGCAATATCGGCTCAGCAACCTGACTGAGACCCTTACAACCATGCAATATCGTCTCAGCAACTTGACTGAGACCCTTGCAACCATGCAATATCGTCTCAAAACAAACTTCATACTCTTCGAGACCCTTGCAACCACGCAATATCGTCTCGACAAACATGACTGAGACCCTTGTGACCACGCAATATAGTCTCAACAAACCAGACTGAGACCCTTGCAACTACGCAATGTCGTCTCAAAAATAAACCTTCATACTTATCAAGACCCCTGCAACCACGCAATATCGTCCCAGCAACCTGACACTCGCTGACACCCTTGCAATCATGCAATATCAACTCCAGTAGTATAAAACACTTTGCAGCACGCACCTACGTGCAAACCCGCATACAAACTAACTTACAAACACACCTCAGTGGCACACAATCAGCCACACAAACACCCAGTTGGCCATTCATCTCTAGTGGCATGCGGGCCACTCATCTTTTCTCTGTCTTTCTCCCTGAGGTTAGTTCAGGTTTCCATCCAGCACCAGGTTGGACTTTATCTCCCCAGGTAAAAAATAAAAAAATAAATAGGAGGGGAAGAACATACAGTTTGTATCTTTCCCCAGGGTCAGTCGCATGACAGGGGTGGGCCAGTTCATTTCAGGTAAAAGTCACACCAGGCCCACTGTCAGGCGGTTATCCACCACCTCGATGACTTGCTCATTGAAACAGCCAGGCACACCACCGGCAGATCTAGACAGGTTAAGAATAGTGTTCAGCAACCTTAACGTGCCCATAGCCAAGCATAAAGTGGAAGGCCCAGCATACTCTATCACCTTCCTAGGTGTCACTCTGGACACATGTGCTATACAGGCTAGCCTGCCTCCCGACAAACTAGCCCATACCAGGACAGTTATCTACGACTTTACCCGGTCACAAGGGTGCACCATGAGGCAGTTGCAATCCTTACTAGGGATGCTGAACCTCACAATGAGGATTATTCCCCAAGGACGGACCTTTATATCACAGCTTTAGTCTTTCTCACACCAGTGCAAGATCCAGACCAAGTTCTCAAACTAGACCAAGCAGCAGTAGCAGATTTAGCTATGTGGGACAAATTCCTCACCAGCTGGAATGGCATTTCAAAGTTCATCCCGGCAGTGTCAGCTGAGTCACCATTGGTGGTCACCGATGCCGCAGCCTCCATGGGCTTCGCAGCCATTTTCAGCGATGGTTCATCGAACCTTGGCCCCCAGAAATTCTCTTAAAACTCTGCTTTCATCCAGTCTTCATCATTCTTCGAGCTGTATCCCATCGTGGCAGCTGCCCAGGTCTGGGGCCACACTTGGACAGGACAGACGGTGCTCTTCACCACAGACAATCAGGCCACGGCCGACATCATCAATAAAGGTAGATCTAAGTCACTCCCCATCATGTCCTTCCAGTGCAGGCTCACGCAGCTGTCATTCCGTCAACAGTTTAATATCTTCTGTAGACATATTCCAGACAAATGCAAAATTGCTGCTGATGTGCTGTTCCGTTTCAACCTTACTTTGTTTTTCCAGCAGGAGCCTGGAGCCGACCCAACAACTACTCCTATCCCACCCTTGTCGTTGCTGACGATGGACTGAAGTCACATCTCGCCAATGCAACCCAGCTCATTAACCACTCCTTGGCACACAACACACCGAAGGCCTATCGCACTGCTTGGAACACTTACCGCAAGTTTTGGCCTCTTGCCCTGGAGCAACGATAGGCAATGTTAGACACGGCCTAGCCTTCATATCGTATTGCCACACGCAGCTGGTCCTTTTCTTACAATACTATCAGGCTATACCTAGCAGGTGTCCAGCATTTCCTGTCCTTACAGGACCCGAGTAAACCGTCAGTATTCTCGTGCCCTCTTCATGGCCATGTCTGAAATCCTTACTTATTCTCCATTTGGGGCTTTGCCCATCCTAGTCATCCAAGTGCCCATCTACCAGGCTTTCTATGATTTCCTACGACCTAGTGAATTTACTGTCAGTGGCTCCGACAGTCTGACACTGCTCCAGCGCCACCTGACTCGCTTTTCGAACCATTACACCCTTCATCTCACAGTCTGTGTGACGCAACAAACACAAGAATCAATTAAGAGTTATTCCCCTATCTGAGTCTTTTCTTGGCATACCGACCAGACCACCAAGGCACACTTCAGGTCTTTTTATGTTGTAAGTCTTGTTTATGTGATCCACATCTCTCTCGGTCATAGGGCCACAACCATAAATAAGAAGGCCAGTATGGTGGCCTGCATTTATGGGAGGAGCCCGGAGGGTATTTAAGCAGCCCACTCGCCCATGCTCTTTGGCGGTTCCAGTGCGCGATACCCTCCCGCTCTTCCCTTTTTCAGGGCACTTCTCAGCACATCCTTCTTCATAAACTACCCAATAATTAACTTAGGTATGCCTCCTTTTCTTGGCATACCGACCAGACCACAAAGGCAAACTTCAGGTCTATTTATGTTGTAAGTCTTGTCGCGTGGTAACGTGATCCACATCTCTCTCGGTCATAGGGCCACTACCATAAATACCTCTTATTCATCCCAGTGCAGTGGCCCAATTTATTTGATGAACCTACCTACTGTATATATTGATACCCACCCAATCACAAAGGAAAGGGGTGGTGATCAGTCATCATCCGCTGAATAACCAGCGAGAGGACTACCATATGATGTCTGTCCCGGGAGCTGTGGAAGAGCAGATGACACCCACCAAGGATACCCAGGGGACCAGAAGAGATGGAGGATCTTCCCAAACGCATAAAAGAAAAGGGGCCAGCAGGTACACAAAAATTGTGCAAAGAAGAAAAAATTACTGGAAAAAAATGTAAAGAAATACCCATATAATATATTAAAATAAGTTAGAAAAAAAAGGTATCTAAAACTAAAATAATATAGTGCTAATGAACGTGTGTGCATTACAAGTGTGCCAAAAAAAGGGGGGAACTAAAACAGATTTCCATAGGGGAAACAAAAAGCCATACACATAAAGTGAATAGGAAAAAGTGAATTAAATAAAGTGAGTATAGCACTTGTAGCAGCCCCATAATCAAGGCCAAATATACAATAAAAAAGGAACCCAGACTGGGATACCAGAAGAGGTTAGTGAGAGGTCCTATAAAACAGGAGCAAAAGCAGAAGAAAAAAACCCCACAAAAAACAAAAAAACAAAACACTTACTAATATAGCACACTCAGGATTCCACATCCCGAGAAAGATGTTGTGGTAAAGCCTGCCGCATTCCAAATGGGGGGAAAGAGAACCGACCTCCCCATCAGCCACACTTAAGTAGTCCCATGTGGGGCCAAAATCCTGGTTTTATGAATGGAGGAGGGGAAGGGAAAGTGTGGGCATAGTTAGCACTCTTGACACGTGTCACAGTTCCAGCACTGGTATTAAGTCCTGCAGCCCTGGAAAATGACCTCTGTGGGGGGTTTGGAGGGCAGAGAGTGGAAGAGTAGGACAGCCGGCACCAGAGACGCTTGTCATTTAATGTGAGTACTATTCCTTATGCTGATTTTTTTTTTTTTTATTTTAACTAGACTTGCTTTGAAATAATAATACCTTACCTTATATGTTATGAAAAGAGTGGTAGAGTCACCGACTTGCTGATTAATTTTCCTTTAGTGATCTGTGAATGAACAGGGAGAAGTTCTACAAAGAATAGCTTGCATGATGAGGTTTTTGTTGTTAAGTTTTGCACAAGAATTACATGTACTGCACTCACAATACATAATCGTGAAAAAAAAAGTTGGATAAAGAATTAGTTCATCTTTGGAACATGTAACATGTTTTAGCATCTGCAGCCTCTCCCCCCTATTCCCTCTTCCTGTGACAATGGGAGGGGGATAATCACCCCTCACCTGCTGTCACAATTTGATAACAGCGAGGTTGTGCGAGGCTCCTCCCACAGGGCCGTGTCATTCATTTACAGTATCCTGTGAATTAATTGATAAAGGTGCATCCAAGTTACTATCTCCTGTGTAATTCCTCAACAGCCTCAGAGACACAGCACTCAGCCTGGGAAGTCTCTGCAAATCTTCATATACAGTCAATGCAAAAAGGAAAGGCTGGTGCCATGAAAATCAGCTATAACATCTTTTTTATTGATGCTGGTGAACAACAGCCATAAAAAGCCTGTTGTTTACCTGCATCAATAAAAATCATGTTTTAGCCAATTTTCATGGCTTAAGCCTTTCACTTTTTTGCATTTTCCTGTGAATGAATGCCTACCGTACTGCCAGCTTGTAGTTCTCAATGAGCTGCGAGGGTGCTACTGAGTGCTCTCATAATCCATAGATCTTTCTGCTCTCCTGTAATCTGCTGATCATGGGTGCAATGTTCTGCAGGCTCCTTTGAAAAAAATAATAAATGCACATTTTTTTTTACCTGCAAAAAAACTGTGCATTTTTAAATTTCTTTTTTAAAGGTGAACTTTCCCTTTAAAAGATATCTTCTATTTCCTCCTGTATTGAACTGTATTGTAACTGTCTGCCCCCATGTTTTAAAATGCGCTGCGCAAACTGTTGGCGCTATATAAATCCTGTATAATAATAATAATAATAATAATCTAAATTCTCATCATATTTAACATGTTGATGTTAACAAGTCTTTTTATCAGCTTTGCATCTGTAGCTTTGCGTTTTGAATCGCGGGCAGATTTGCCACGATTCTGCCCGCTATTTGAAAGCATCGATATGTGAATGACAAGTCCCAGGACTCGCATTTGAGATGCCATTCATTTAAATGACACCTAAAATCGCTGTGCGGGTCTGCTGCGATTGCCGCACAATAAATCGCGTGGCAATCTCTGCAACCTGCATTGTGGAAAGCATGTCGCCCAAAAGTAGCTCCTGAACTTTTTTTGGGTGACATGACTCCTGCGATGTGGGTTTCCGCGATTTATCGCACGACAATCATGGCAGACCCGCACCTCGATTTTAGATGTCATTCAAATGAATTGCATCTCAAATGTGAGTCCCCCGATTTGTCATTCACACATTGGCGCAAATGTGCCCGCGATTCAAAATGCTGAAGTGTGAATGCAGCCTTACTAAAATAATACCAGGTGATTCTACAAATAAATTCCTTGTTCAGGCATTTCCTATTATAGGCTGACAATGCTTTGTCTCCGTCCCCCAAACTGCTTTTGCGTTGTCACCCTGTCACATGCTTTCCTAATGGAGAATTTGCACAGGTATGGTCCAAAGTTGTCACCATTAGAAAATTTGCCCTGAAAAATGTCATGCAGACATTCTTGGATTCAGTATATATAAACAGGCGTTGACTGCAAAAAGGCTGCAGGAGATTACACAACAAAGGATGAAAAAAGTGGCACATGCATTTACAAACTAAATGTAATTTGTCTCAGGATAACATCTACTTTAACTAAGCCCCTTCTTCAGTTCTAATGAGTGTCAGAAAGATACCTAGCATTTATGTGGATCATTACCTTGTAAAACAACACAGTTTAGACTCTGTTTAAGATAGAAATGCATGGCAAAATATACAGTGCGTATATAAAAGAATCACCCCCCCCCCCCTTAAAATAATCACATTTTGTTTCTTTGCAGCCTGAAATGAAGACAGACACAGATTTTGTTGTTTATTTCCAGCTGTATTTACTCAGTGCAACTTGTAACATCCACGTGAAAGATATAATAACAAACATGTCAGAATTTTTTTTTTCAAAAACAGAATCACTGAATTGAAAAAAGAATAACCCCCTTGTGTCAGTATTTTGTTGAACCACCTTTTGGTTTAATTACAGCCTTTAGTCTCTTGGGATCTGTCTCTACTAACTTTGCAGCGGTGAATGTGATGAAACAGCAATATGCTTATCTAGTGATTCTCTGTGCAGGGAGAGTGTGTCAGCAGAAGTTTAATCATTGGAGGAGAGCAGGCTGCGTTCTCAGCACAGCTAGAAAACCATGGCCATGCTGTGCTTTTATGCCTAGTGTGGTCAGTTTTAATAGGAAAACAGAGTGACTGTCAGGAACACTAGGTATTTCACACACAGGAAGCAATACAAAGAGAACAGGAAACTTTCTCATACAAGTATGTGGTACAGCAGGCACATATCAGGAATATGAAATGTTGGGTTTACACATTCTTTAATCACTATTCACAGTCTTTTAGATAGTTTTCTATTATCTTAAAAACTGAATGGTCTAAGCCCTTTAGATTTTAACTTGCAATTTAGTCATTTGTGGCAAACTGTGTCAAACACTTTTGCAAAATCCAAGTACACTATATTTGCAACCATTCCTAAGTTTTTACTTGCTTCCTCGTTAAAAGGAAGCAGATTTGTTACTCTTTATAAAAATCTCAAGTATCCATACCACTATAGATGTCAAGCTTACAGGCCTGTAGTTTCTTGGTAATGACTTTGACCCTTTTTAAATATAGGCACCACATTGCACCAATCCATAGGTACCAAGCTAGTGATTAAAGGGTCTCTAAAAACTAGAAGCAATGGGACTGATTTACTAAAAACAAATAGGCGGTTCACTTTGCAAGGAAAGTTGCATTTTGCAAGTAAATTTGCATCAGAGCTTAATGAATGATGTGAAGCTCTGCTGACTTCCATCATGCAATCATGTGCAAATAAAAATAATTTTTTTATTTCCTTGAACATGAATGGGTATTCTTTGCAAAGTGAAACTTCACCACATTCGCTAAGCTCTGGGGTAAATTCCATTGCAAAGTGCAACTTCCCTTGCAAAGTATTTGTCTTTAGTAAATCAATGCCCATGGATTTGAAATAAAATAAAATTATGGTCACTTCTACCCAGATTTTCTTTTATACGAAAATTTGTAATACGTTCCGCATTGTTTGAGATTAACAGGTCCAGCAGAGCAGCATTTCTAGGTTATGAAACAACAAAGGTGATCTTCACTAGTTAATGGGCAATTAGGTACAACAAAAAGAAGTACCAGTTTTTAACATTTCAAATCAAAGTAAATTATAGTGGCTTTGTTCCTATTTGATCAACAACTTCCTGCCCAACCAATGCACATATACGGCCAGGTAGGTGCTCTCCAATGGCAGGAGGACATCACTGGACATTCTCCCACTTGCACAATGGCACTATCTGTGATCCATTGTGTCCACCGGACACAGCAGATCATCGATCATGGTACCGGGACACTGCACTACTCTGGTGAAAGTATGTAAAAACCCCGAAAAATCGGACCCCACACAAGTACCCCATTCACTGGAATGGGTCATAATCAGTGGGCATACAGGGAATATAATGCCTTCCACAGATGCGAAGCAAAACATCACAGCCACAGCAGGTATACACCCCCAACTGCTACTTCTACAGCTAAAGTGGGTAGCAGCTGAGGTGTGGTAAAACAATAAGGTTTTACCACCTTCCTAAGCTCATTCGAGAACAAGTCCTAAAAGTGCAGCCAGTCACAGTTATCAGATCACCACCACACCAGCCACAGTGTCACCAGACCAGTATAGCTAGAATCAGTGTAAATTTGTCTGTTTATTGACCATATTTCTGCCAGTTGCCTGGACTGATCCTTCAGCCGTAGGATGACCACGTCTCTACCTGTGCCTGAAATGACCCATCTGCACATTCAACTTACTATGTTCCTACAAGGTACCTAAAAAGTCTCACACATCTGGTATCGCCATACTCAGAAGGAGTAACATCATGTGTTTGGGGTTGTAATTCTAAGTATGCACATGCTGTATGTGAGAAATATCGTATTATATTGACAACTTTGTGTAAAAAAATTATTTTAATTTTCATTATGCATTTTCCAAAAATGTGTGGCAAAAAATGGCATTTTCAAAAGACTCATTATGCCCCTTAGAAAATACCTTGGAGTGTTTGCTTTCCAAAATGGGGTCATTTTGTGTGCGTTTCCATTGTCCCAGTGTTTTAGGGCCTCAAATGTGATAGGTAGTCAGGAAATTAGATAATTGTCAGGAAATTAGATAATGTAATTTATGCCCAAAAGTGCTCCTTGGATTTTGGGCCCCTTTATGCTTCTAGGCTGTAAAAAAGTCTCACACATGCTGTATCCTCATACTCGGGAGGCATAGCAGAATGTGTTTTGGAGTGTATGCTTATGCTGTGCATGAGAAAGAACTTACTAAATAATATACACTGATTTGGGTTATTCTTACAAAATAAATGTAGCAGAATTAATTTTGGCCTAAATTTACGAAGAAAGATTATTTATTTTCATCATTTTATAAAAGAAAAAATTTTTTTTTTCAAAATTTTGTATATTTTTTCGTTTATATAGCAAAAAAAAAAAAATATCGGCAAAAGGAAGCTCTATGTGTCTCAAAAATGATAAAAATTTAATTTGAGTACAGATTTACATGCCTGAGTTATTGTCATTTTAAATGTGACATCGCTGAAAACGTAAAAATGGCCTAGGTAGGAGGGGGTGAAAGGTATTAAGGTGGTTAAATACATTTTTTTAAATCAGGTTAGAGTTGACCTTCCATGCCCAAAGGAAGGTCTGCATTTTTGGTCTCACAACACATATGACATTTGTAAAAAAAACTGTTACCAGAAAAACAAAAAAAAACTACATTTCAGCCTCCAACGTTTTCAGGAGGCACAAATGACATCACTGGGCCTTCTGGCAGAGCTGGGAGGTTGGAAGCCTGCAAAAATAAATTCCTGTGGGATTTCAGGCTTTCAGCTCTGATATCACTACAGTGCCTTGAAAAAGCATGACTAATAATTGTCCTGTGGACAGATTCTCCCACCTGAGCTGTGGATCTCTGCAGCTCCTTGAGAGTTACCATGGGCCTCTTGGCTGCTTCTCTGATTAATGCTCTCCTTGCCTGGCCTGTCAGTTCAGGTGGACGTATCATGTCTTGGTAGGTTTGCAGTTGTGCCATACTCTTTCTATTTTCGGATGATGGATTGAACAGTGCCCCGTATGATGTTCAAAGCTTGGGATATTTTTTTATAACCTAACCCTGCTTTAAACTTCTCCACAACTTTGTCCCTGACCTGCCTGGTGTGCTCCTTGGCCTTTATGATGCTGTTTGTTCACTAAAGGTTCTCTAACAAACCTCTGAGGGCATCACAGAACAGCTATATTTATACTGATATTAAATTACACATAGGTGGACTCTATTTATTAATTAGGTGGCTTCTGAAGGCAATTGGTTCTGTTAGATTTTAGTTAGGGGTATCAGAGTAAAGGGGGCTGAATACAAATGCACGCCACAATTATGTGCCACTTTGTGTTGATCTATCATGTAAAATCCCAATAAAATACATTTACGATTTTAGTTGTAACATGACAAAATGTGGAAAATTTCAAGGGGTATGAATACTTTTTTAAGGCACTGTATGCCTCCTGGAAACTTTGGAGGCCAGGGCAAAGGTAATTATTTTTTTCGTGTGTTTTTCTGATAAACGGTTGGCTGCCTGGCATTTCACTGGAAAGTGTTGGCGATGGTGTTTTCAAATACAAGATGAAACAGTTTTAGAGTTTGTAAAGCTAAGTTACACAATGTTAAAAAAATACTTTTTAATGTGAATGAATTTTTGGTAAACTTTTAATTGTTATTCTGATTTAGCAGACAGGAGTACCCCTGTGAGATGTACCCCTAAAGCCACAGTTATCAAAGGCTGAGAGACTCTGAACTAGATGATACACTGTATAAAGTAATTTAGCCAGAGGATACAAAAAAGGAGCTTGTTATAAAGCAATATAATAAAAGGCGTCTTATGGTAATTCAACAGTAATTAATTCAATGATCCTGAAAATATTGCTAGACATTTACCTAGGTAGACAAGGTAGACAGATGAATGAGACACAGCTTGTGGTAAGTGGATGTTGATTTAGTGCAAGCAGAATTCTAGCAAAAGAAGACACAGAAAACAGAAGAGGGGCATGATTTGTCTTTAAACCTGACACATAATTTCCATTTTTTTTAACCTAAAAGAAAGTGCCTTGCTAAAAGCACAAAACACAGTATAAGAAAGAATTATATGAAAATCAATGTAAAATAATGGCTTAAAATGCACATGTAATTCTTCATGTTATAAAAATTGGCACTGTAAGGTTCATTTTTATACAGTTTTTTGCAAAAGTTTGGGCACCCCTGTAAAGTGACATGTTTTGTCTATTTTCTTAGTGACAATTAAGTTATAGTATACGTAAAAGCTCAGATTTTTGAAAATTTTGGATGGAGATTGGAATTGTTAAAACCCCTGTCAGGTTTTTTTTACTTTGTTCAATCTGGGAGATATACACTATATTACCAAAAGTGTTTGGATGCTACATGCACATGCACTTTAATGGCATCCCAGTCTTAGTCCATAGGGTTCAATATTGAGTTGGCCCACCCTTTGCAGCTATAACAGCTTCAACTCTTCAGGGAAGTCTGTCCACAAGGTTTAGGAGTGTGTTTATGGGAATTTTGACCATTCTTCCAGAAGTGCATTTGTGAGGTCAGGTACTGATATTGGACGAGAAGGCCTTGCTTGTGGTCTCCGCTTTAATTCATCCCAAAGTTGTTCTATTGGATGGAGGGCAGGACTTCACCTCAAACTCGCTCATCCATGTCTTTATTGACCTTGATTTGTGCACTTGTCCAAATCATCCAAACCACACCATAATCCCCCTTCACCAAATGATTTGAACCAGTGCACAAACAAGGTCCATAAAGACATGGATGAGTGAGTTTGGGGTGGAGGAACTTGACTAGCCTGCACAGAATCCTGACCTCTACCCAATGGAATACCTTTAGGATGAATTAGAGTGGAGACTGAGAGCCAGGCCTTCTCGTCCAACATCAGTGCCTGACCTCACAAATGCGCTTTTGGAAGAATGGTCAAACATTCCCATAGACACACTCCTAAACCTTGTGGACAGCCTTCCCAGAAGAATTGAAGCTGTTATATCTGCAAAGGGTGAGCCAACCCAATATTGAACCCTACAGACTAAGACTGGGATGACATTAAAGTTTATGCGCGTGTAAAGGCAGACGTCCCAATACTTTTGGTAATATAGTGTATCTTCACTCTGTTTCAGAGACAAAACAGGAGTGCATGGAAATCTCTCCAAAGTGCAGAAAAATCCTCTCTTAGACAAATGTCACCAAAACAGCTGAAAGAAGATGTCCCCTCTATTCCTTCTCAAGTGACGCTGTAATGTTTTGGATTGCTAAAACAGTGGTCAACAGGGCAAATATGGAGGGTGAATTTCCTCAGCAGAAATACAAACAGCAATACAAATATATCAGTGGTTCTAACCCTTTCATGCTTTATCTAAAACCAGAAAAGAAAAGTTTTGGCTTTTGATATCCTTTAAAGCTGAAGCATAGACAAGAAAGAAAACACAGCAATCAAAAATGCAAGTCCTATGCAGTGATAAAAGACATGGCTTGAGTTATAAACTGCTGTATTTGCCTTTAAAAAAGCCCAAAACGTTGTGTTGGCACCTTCCTATTTCCCCCATCAGCTGCTGGTCTGGATTGTGTCTTGCTTCTTCTAAGCCATTTTTATTCTAGCCTATACTGCTCCCACTTGGCTGCCTATATATAGCAACTGAGCTTGGCCACACACCCTATACTCATGTGGATGGAGCTAAGGAATGGGTACTCTTGTAGACCCACGTATTACCAATATGCCTATTGACTGACACAAAGATTCTAGGCAGCTACATGTTACATGAGCAGTACTTCCTAGTTCATGGTTCTTGCCCAAACTTGGCACACCAGAGACTGCTCAAGTATGATTAGTTAGCTAGATGGGTGGATAGGACAAATATCCTGAAATAACTTCACACATACAAGCTAATCACCAATAGATCACCTTTTTTAAAGTTGGACCTGCTGCTTATGTGACCCAAACTTTTAGAAGGTCAAAAACCTCTAAATTACATTTGAGTCACATCAGTTTTCATATTATCTGATATGGCAGACTCAAGTCAACGTGTACTTAATTGTTATCTTTAATAAATGTCCTCCCTACTAGCAGACACCATCAAGTTATCCGCCAATACTTTTATGAGTCAGAAAGTACTTCTCTTTGCCCTTCATTGACTAGGTGGTACTTTGGTACTTTGTATGATTTTCCCTTGTTCAAACCTAAGCATAGGCAAACCAATTTGAGTTAGAACTCAATCCAGGAAGATAACTTTTCATCAGTATTTACATTTAAGGAATAGTCCACAGTTTCATGACCTGTGGTAACTGAAGCACAGTGCATTTTTCGTCATGTTGGTGGACCTATTCATCAGCCCTAGTATCGCCTCTGACCCAGGAAACAGCTTGTCTGTGTCCTTTGGACAAAATATCTTGTTGTTTCTGTCCCGGGAGCTATTTTACAAAAGGTCTTGCTGTCTAATCATATAAAAGCTGACCATTTATTTTATCAGCCAATTGAAAAAAAAAACTGCATGATGTGTAAAAAATATAGGTACAAGATTTATACAATCTGAAGAGAGACCAGAGTGTGCTTGATAAAACACTGTGTATGGAAACCATGGCCTCTATAGAATAGGGCCTGGGACCCAACAAGTCAGTATAGCTATTTAGTTATTGTGATTGATGAGTTAAAGTTATTGTGACCATAATTTCCATACACTGCACTGATAATGGCCAAATAGCCAGCTGTATATTATTAAGCTACAGTATGTTTGCACTATACACCAACAGCATGTGCAATTGCCTAATGGGGCATAAAGCAATGATTTGTAAGGGTCCCTTCACTGTCCTTAACTGAGGAATAATCCTCTTATTTTTGAGATGTGTGATGGAGTGAGCCATGTGAATACCTTCTGTTTAAAAATCAAATTGCTTAAGGTTGTGTGGAAGATAATGGCAACAGTGACATGTTCTGTCTCAACTATTGCTTCATGCAAAAGACATATTTCCTGAGACTTAGTCTCTATGAATACGATGGTAACATGTTGTCTTGACAAGCTTCACAAGCAGTGTCACCTCACCAAAAATAGAACCCATGTGCTTTAATACAGCTTGGTGAAACGACTTTACTTTGCCAACTCTGACCTCATAGGGGTATGAACTACAACTCCGAGAGTGTCTAAGTCAGTGGTTCTCAACTCCAGTCCTCGGGACCCACCAACAGGCCAGATTTTAAGTATTATCTTGGGGAGTTGCAGACTAGAATACTGCAATCACTGAGCAGCAAGTGATATCACCTGTGATGTATTTCAGCTATCTTGCAAACCTGGCCTGTTGGTGGGTCCTGAGGACTGGAGTTGAGAACCACTGGTCTAAGTCCTATACTAACTAATACCAAAACAAAGGGTAAAAGGTAAAATGGAATAAACCAAAATACAATAAAGTAGTAAAATAAACAGATTGTGGCAGCAGATGCAATGGACAGACCAGCAACTGCAGGACCTGTTCCCTGCATAACCTCAATCCAAAAGGCCTTTCATGTGTCTAATTTAGCAACTCTGTCCGATTCATGGATTTGAAGTTGACTAAGTTCTGCCAATTGCCATCCTCCTGTCCAATGAAAGTTTCCCTCTGGGCACTGAGGCAGTCTGTTGAAAACAATTAAATGGCAGATGTCAGTGCTTGGCCCTGAAGTCAGAAGGAGTCAGGCCCAAGTAACAATAACAAACTAAATCCGAGAGGGTAACAGAAGAGACTTTTCTGGTTGGGCAAGGTCATAGCAGGTCTCTGCTCTTAGGCAGGACTTACTTCTAATGCCCAGTACACACGGTCGGACATTGATCGGACATTCCGACAACAAAATCCATGGATTTTTTCCGACGGATGTTTGCTCAAACTTGTTTTGCATACACACGGACGCACAAAGTTGTCGGAACTTCCAAACGCCAAGAACGTTGTGACGTACACCAGGTACGACGAGACTATAAAAGTGCAGTTCAGTACCCAGCGCGGCACCCTTTGGGCTCCTTTTGCTAATCTGTGTTAGTAAAAGTTTGGTGAGAGATGATTCGCGCTTTTTCAGACTTGTGGTTTTCAGTTTGTTTTTCTGGTGTTCAGTTTGTGCTTGTGGGTTTGTATCTGTTCTTCAGTGCGTGCAGCGAGTTACCATTGACTTTGTCATTGTTTTCTTGTTCATTTGTTACTGATTTTCAGGTCGCTCTTCACAGGCCTTGCTGTTCTTCAGTGCGTTCTGTTACTTCGTTCTGACCAGCCGACTGTTTTCTAGCCATGTTGCATGTATGTACTCATCGTAGAGTTCGTCCTGTGCAGGGGCTTGCTGTTGGGGTTCTTACTTTGACACAAGCCCAGTCCATGAACAGAGCGAGGAGGAGTTCATGGACCAAGAATTGGTTGCTCCAGCGTGACCAATTCTGTCACATGCCTTTGCTCTGTGAGATCCTTGAGACTAATCCTGACGATTTCAGGAACTTTCTCCAGATGACGGACCTATTTCACCATTTGTTGGCTTTGCTGACCCCTTATATTAGCAGGCAGGATACCTGCATGAGGCAAGCCATCACTCCGGAGCAGAGGCTAGTCGCCACCCTGCGGTACTTGGCGATGGGGAGAAGCCTGCAGGACCTCAAGTTCTCGACAGGCATCTCCCCCCAGGCTCTGGGGATCATTATCCCAGAGACCTGTTCTGCCATCATCCAGGTCCTGCAGAAGGAGTATATTAAGGTAAGATTTTTATCCTTTAACATCACATTTTATTGTATAGAATGTTTGCTAATGTATTGTATTTCTTTCCTCATTCCCTAATTACCATAATTGTAATATGCTGTGAATGTCCCCTTTGTCCTCATGCATGCTGGATTTTTATGTTATTTTTTTTGTCCTTCATACATATTTGCCTTCACCTACCTCCCCAGCATGCTCTCCTGGGCCTATATTCACCTTGTGTAGTCACTTAACAATGTATTTTGTCAGCTCCATAGTAGTGCTTTACCCTAAACACCCCCTAAAATCTGTAAAATTGTGATTTGTGCTTTAAATTCAGGCAGAGTGCCAGAGGCTTTTTTTTGGGTCCCAAAATCATTTGGAACCCTCCCTCCCCCCAACTGCTAACTCAGCTGATACCAATCCTCTATCTATCCTCAATCCTCTATCTGCTGACTTTGCCAAACCCATACACACTATACCCACCTCTTTTGTGGTCAGATTTATGGATGAATTCCCCAAAGCATGTAGTGCAAGGGCCTGCCTGAATACTTTCAAATGGTAATGTTCAAAGTTTTTGTATCCTATGATTATCTTGATAGGTAATATCAGAATGTAAAAATGTGCAAAAATGTGTACAGTGTGTATTTATATCTTTGTATTATGACACTTCTTAACTGTCCAGTGAGCTGCCAATAGTGTAAGTAAGGAGGGGCTGGCCAAAGTAATACACATTATTTATGCATTCAGCTCTCAATGAAGTTGAGAGGGTTACCTGTCCAAAACGTCTCCCCCCCATAAAATTTCTAAAATGTCCCATGAGAGGGGGGGGTGGAATCTGATAGGTGGACCTTATACCTTTGTCTTTAAACACTCCCTAAAATAAACGTTATACTGATGTTGGCCAAAAATGTTTGTGTCTAATCTGCTTTCCATGTTTATGTGCAAAATGATTAATATTTTTCTTGTTTGACTCCACAGTTTTCTTCCAAACCACAGGAATGGCAAACTGTGGCCTCCCACTTTGCCCAGCGGTGGGACTTTTCTAACTGGGGCAATTGATGGGAAACATGTCCACATCGCCCCTCGGGGTCATACTATTACAACTACAAGGGGTTCAATAGTATTGTGATGTTGGCAGTGGTGTCGGCTACTTACGAGTTCCTGTATGTGGACGTGGGGAAGAATGGCCGGATGTCAGATGGTGGAGTCATCGCCCACACGGAGTTCTACAGGCATCTCCAGAATGGCAGCTTGGACTTGCCACCTCCAGAAGACAATGCGGAAGGACTTCCATTCATCTTCGTTGCGGATGAAGCGTTTGCACTGGGGGACCATATTATGCGGCCATTCCCTATGAGGGCCCTCACCCCGGACCAGAGGGTTTTTAATTACCGTCTGGCCAGAGCCAGAAGAGTGGTGGAGAACACATTTGGAATAATGGCCAGCCGGTTCCGACCTATTTCTTACACCGATACACATGGCGGAATATAAACTCAATCACATTATCCTGGCTTGCTGTGTTCTCCACAACTTTTTAAGGAGAAATTCTGTGAACTATGCTGGCTCAGTTGGGCCTGAAGCCGGAATTAATCTCAATGAACCAACCTTGACGGCGCTTGAAGCCGGCCGTCCTGGCTTGTCCCCCCAGAGTGCCCGCGAGGTCCGTCTAAGATACATGGAATACTTTGCGGGTAGGGGGGCCATCAATATGTCAGACAATGTCTGAGACATTTTTTACATAAAAAAATTTTTAAACTGAACAAATATTTGCTTAGATTTACTGCTTGTCTTTCTTTTAGCTGACTTGACTGAAATTTGGGGAGTCCTGAAAATGGCGTGATTGTGTAAAATTTAAAAGCACTGTTGGGTGTTATTTACTAAAGGCAAAGACAATTTGCACTACAAGTGCACTTGAGACTGCACAGAAACTGCACTTGTAGTGCAAAGTGGAGTTACCTTTAGTAAATAACCCCCATTGCCACTGAAAACACCAACTTTACAACCCAAAAAATGCTTTTGAGCATTGAAAGAAGAAGTCATACCTTGTTGATTCTCAATCTTTTTAATCAAAGCACAATCACATGTGCATTTATAAAAGGTTTTTAAAACAAACTAACATGTTTGTTGTATAACAATTTTTTAGGTGTCATTAAAAGTAGAAATGTCCTTTTAAGGTAAAACAGGCATGTTTAAAACCAACAAGAAATGCACAAATCTGGAACTTACAAAGTTCAACTTTTGTAGAAATTGAAGGCAATATCAGACATAAGTATTTATAAACTGTGTTTGATATTGCGTTCAGATGGGGTGAAGTCACCCCTGGAAAAGCCAAATTTTGAAGATGCACACAAATTGCCGAATGTCAACATGTGCTAGCTGCCATCATGGGGGATCAATGGACATGTTTTGTGGGTGCAACCCCTTTCTCTTAGCTAATTTATTATTGAGGAAGGGGTTGCACCTCAAAAACGCATACATTGATCTCACGTGATGGCAGATAGCACATGTTGACACACTGTGTGCATCTTCAAAATTTGGCTTTTCTAGAATATGTCAAAAAATGTGCAAAAAATTTTCAGAAAAATAAAGCAGAAAGAAGTAAGGGATTTCGAGGGGTTTTAAACTCTCCCTAAAACGTCAATGATGTTCTTCATTTTGTTTTGAACATCATTTATGTTTTGCTTGATGTTTTCCAAGTCCCTATTACACCCCATGATCTCCCCGATCAGGATCTGGGCACTTTCACTGGTGAAATTACCTTCTTCCACAACATCACAATCACCTAAAAATATAGAAAAAAAACCACACCATGTATTATAAATATGCAGGCATCCATCTCTTACCTGAGCCTGGGGTTGCAGACACTCACCTGTTGTGGTGACAATTTCCACCACGTCTCCCTCCTCCTCCTCTGCTTGGCTTTGGGAGATTTCCCCTTCTTCCTGAGGTGGGGGGTCTGTGGTCTCCTCTGATGAGTGGTGTCCTCCGAGTCTTTTCTCCCCTATGTAAAAAAAAAATAGGTGTACTTAGCACACAGATATTTGATGGCAGAAATAGGAATATGAAACATTGCTTGGAAGTGGGGTACAATTGTCTATTTTGGCAGAGTTCCAAGATGAAGAAATATTGTTTTCCTTTGTCAAGCTTGAATACTTACCTGTTTTGTACAAGCTTCACAGATGGAGAAACCCTATAGTATACACTGGAGTACCTGTGTGGGACCCCCTAATAAAAAGGGTGTTCTTGTGTCCCACACTAGTGCTAAAGCTTCCAGATGTGTAAACAGCTGCTGAGTGTCATCTCCTTACACAGAATCTAGTTTGCAGTTCATTCTAGTTACAAACCCATCTAGACACCAAAATTATTTTAAGAGAAGTAGGCCTGAAAAAATGTATTGAAATGCATCTGGACAAAACATGGTGTTTTATTGGCCGAACGAACAATGTTTCCTACGAACAAATAATGTGTCCATGAACATGAAAGTTGCCATTTTAAACTGTACAACAGTAAAGAAAAGCACATGGAGCAGCACGAACGTATAAAAATAACGAATAGGAACACAGGACAACTACTTACTTTTTTGAAGCACTCTCCTGATCCTTCTATACTGATCGTGCTCCCTTAATTTGAGGTCTGACCACCGCTTCCTGAGTTGATCCTTGGATCGCCGTACCCCAAAATTTCGGTGCAGACTCTTCACAACTTTCGCCATGATCTTGGCTTTTCTCACATTGGGGTTGGGGTAAGGTCCATACTTACCATCATAGTCGGCCCTCTTTAGTATGTCCACCATCTCCACAAAGGACATATTTGATGCCTTAAATTGTCTCCTCCGGGATCGTGATGTTTCTGGCTCTGGGCTTTCCTCCTGCTCCTCCTCATTGCTGTAATTAGCACGCACCTGTTGTATCTCCGCCATGTGCTCTTCCCCGCTGCGCCGAAAGAGAAGGGGCGGGGAATAGACTAGAAAGAACGTCAGGGGCGGACGGAGTTTCACGCATGCGCGTGTATATAAAGCGTAACACGCGTGCGTAATACGTACAATCTGTGAGCAGAGGAAGGAGTATTGGAAGCGCCAGTCGTGATAATGAAGGTAACATTTAAACTTGGGCCTATACTGCTTATAGATTGAGGCCTATATTGGGCCAAGATTAGGAGACTTTTGCCTGACATTAGGGTTTGTCTTGTGTATTGCAGATAAAATGGATGGCTTCAATGACCACAACTTCCTCCCCCTGTTCATAGACAAGTACAGGGAGCTGCCCTGTCTATGGCAGGTCAAACACCCGCAATATAATCATAAACAAAAGAGGCAGGCAGCGCTGGAGAAACTGCTGGAGTTGGTGAAGCCAGTGGTCCCCACACAACCATCCCTTATTTAAAAGCCAAAACTGGTGGCCTGAGGAGCACTTATCTTAGGGAGCGCAAGAAGGTCCAGGATTCCCAGAGATCAGGAGCTGCAGCAGATGACGTTTATGTCCTCAGGCTGTGGTACTATGAGAGACTGCGATTTCTGTCAGACCAGACTGAAGTCAGGGAATCCCTCTTAACCCTTCCTTCCACCCTATCTTCCACCCCAGCTGAGGCTTCCGATGTCCAACCTGGGACTTCCAGCCAGGAAGAAGTGGAGGAGCCCAGCTTGAGTCAGGTATAGCATTCTTCTACAGAATTCTGGTCAATAAATAAATGATGTTTACTAGATGTTATTATTGATCACTAATTGCTGATTTAGTAAAGTGTTTTACATATCAATAGACAGTAGTGGGCAAAAATAATTGGGACAAGAATGAAAAATGCTGGGCTCAGAATGATAGTCTGTTATATTTGTTAACATTCAATTTGCAACAGTCGTGAGATGTAAATTGTGTGTGATTGATGAAGAAAAAACTAAAACTATGTCCCTTTTTCATACACAGGAAGACCTCAGCCAGGAGGAGGCTGTGGAATGTGGCACACAGGAGGAGGCTGTGGAATGTGGCACACAGGAGAAGGCGGGGGTTAGTGGCAGCCAGGAGGAGGCGGGGGTAAGTGGCAGCCAGAAGGTGGCAGGGCCCAGTAGGAGCCTCACAGAATCCCAGGTCCCTCCCCTCCTCCGCCTTCCAAACAAAAGACCCAGGAAGGGGAGTAACATGGAGGATTCAGCACTCAGGCTGATTCAGGAGGCTTCTGCGTCCCTCAGAACTACCCCCACTCGTGAAGAGACCTTTGTCTCCATGGCTGCCACAAAACTGCAGGACATGCAGGAGGACCAATGCCTCATGTGTGAGGAAATCATTTATAAACATTAAATAAGGGGTTGAGGGGCGAAATCACACCCAATACCCACCTGAGTGAGTTGGACCATCCTCCTTCTCCTCCTGCCACAACTCCAACACCACAGACACAGCGTGGAAGGAAGCATGGAAGGAAGACAAGAGAGTGAAGGCCTGGGTTCAGTCTGGTCTGACAAAAGATGCAGGCTCTTGTATGACCACAGCCTGGGGGCATACATGTCATCTGCTGCTGTTCATGATCTCTTGGACTTCTGGACCAGATTGTACTCCCTTAAATATATGGACTCCTCAGGCCACCAATTTTGCAGTAAAATAGTTGATGTGTGCCCTAGGGGCCAAAGGCTTCGCCAATTTCTGCTGTTTCTCCAGCGTTGCCTCCCTCATTCTTTGGTTTGGACCCCTTAATAAATTTTTGGTTTGATTTATTATACTCGCCTATGCGTGTTTTCCTTCAAAAAGGACAGTTTGTTTGTGAGGAGGCAGGTACATTTCAAAAATACAATGTGAAATTAACACGAGACGCCAACACCAAGCAACCTCCTTGAGATTAAATAATACAAGATAATAATGGTGTTGTGGTAACTTGACACGCAAAACACACCCAAAACTATTCTGGAGTAAAAAAAAAAAAATGAAAAATAAAACACAAGATCAGGCTTTAAAAAAATCCAAAAAAACATATTTAATATAAAAACATCCAAAAAATAATATTTTTTTCGGTAGCTGTGACAAATAAAAATATTATATTGATGAAATTACGATAAATAATAAAGAAAGAAGTTTGTGAGAAGTCTGTGTGAATATGAGCAGCAAAACAACTTAATTCTTCTAGCATTATAAAGAAGAAGAGAGTGAGCTGCATTAAACATTTTAAAACATTGCAGCCTGACGAAAGTGCTATATCCATTCTGAACGCTAATTTTACAAGACCAAGCAGTTCCGTCTCAGAATTTATTCTGAGCATGCGTGGCACTTTGTGCGTCGGAATTGTCCACACACGGTCGGAATTGACGCAATTGGATTTTGTTGTCGGAAAATGTTATAGCCTGCTCTCAAACTTTGTGTGTTGGAAAATCTCATGGAAAAAGTCCGATGGAGCCCACACACGGTCGGAATTTCCAATAACAAGCTCTGATCGCACATTTTCCGACGGAAAATCCGACCGTGTGTACAGGGCATAAGAGTTTACAATAGACAATGAATTTAATTTAAAAGTTGTGCAATTGTGTAATCAAGCTTTTACAATCAAGCAATAATAATAGCCATTCATTTTGTCTAGCATAGACTTGAATGTAGAAGAAGAATAATAGATCATTAATTGCTCATTTATTAGACTGTTTGGAGATTAAACTAATTATGCTAATCCCTTAACGATCGGCTAAACATTTCTGCAGCAGTACAGAATGTAAAATGTAGTATCAAAGTGTCATAGTTTCTTTGCAGCGTCCCACCCTATACATCCCTTTTGTTTCATTGCTATGATGGGCCATTAGAAGTGTGAAAGGCAGCCAAGCTTTGACACTAACAGGAAGTGTCAAAGTTGGAATGTAGAGTGAAGAATGGCCCAGCATTCTGTTTGACATTGCTGAGGCATATGCACAAAGATTCCTGTACTTCTGCTAATTTTAATGCACAGTTACTGTTTGTTGATTTTACCAGACTAGAAAAATAAATAAAATATGTTGTATCTAATATTCTTAAATGGTGCAAAAGATTATTATTTTTTGTCCCCTGAAGACGTCCCATTTGCAGATGAAATGCTTGGTTGGGGCCAGTGGCCTATGACATCATCATGCTCCCTGGTGTACAACGACGAGGGGTTTTATGCTTTTATATACCTTTTGATACTTGTAAGTATATTACACATGCAATAAATTGGATGATTTAGCGATACCACTCTATAGTCATTTGCTGTTCCTTCCCTCTATTCCTGAGGACAGGTGCTGATCCTTTGGTGTTCAGTGAAGAATTGGATGTGATCCAAAATTTGCAGTGTATCTCTTCTATATATATGCAAAGTGTATCACCAAAGAGTAACTAAACCATAGTATTAGTAGGGCAATCATAAATGCAAAAGATTCATAAACATAGACTTAAAATAGCATAAAATTGATCACATTGATTAAAAAAGTGACAAAGCGAGTATGGTGTCTGAGTATGAAATTAAGTGATAATCATAAGTGCAGATAATCCAAAATTAGGTACAAATAGTACCAAAGCATAGTCCAAATACATGAGTGGATAAAAAATATGAATGTGACACCATCACTCCACTGAACTCGAAGGTGTATATCAAATAGTGTCCAAATGATTGAACCACCAGTCCAGTGGCGGCCCGTGCATTGTGGGTTCATGGGTGCTGCCCCCCCTGACACTTCCGCCTCCCCCCCAACACCTCTGCCGCCCTCCCTATTCATGTGCCCGGCCCCTTTCAGGACGCCGGACACATGAAATACTATACTACTATGGATAGGCGGGGGTGTGTATTTTGAAGCACGTGATGAGAGCCAGAGGCTCTAATAGGCTTCAAAATAGGGTGGGCTCGGGGCGCAGAGCACTGCATCCCGATCCCACCCTGTTGTGTGGCATAGTGAATTCATTTTCGCTATTTTTACACTAACGTTTCTCCCTGTCAATCAGCAGGCAGGTCACTGAGACCTGTCTTCCAATTAGCCAAAGCATTAGGTGATCCCATTGGATGCCTAACACTTTGGCAGAAGAGGAGACACAGCAGAGGAAGCCTGAAGACAAGTGGACACAGGACCCGCAGCCGCCGCTTCCCACCGAGGAGGAGAGCCGATGAGGAAGAGAGCCTCAGAGGATAAGAGCCGCCGAGGACGAGAGCCGCTGAGGAGAAGAGCCGCCGAGGAGAAGAGCCACCGAGGAGGAGAGCCGCCGCTTTCCACCGAGGAGGAGAGCCCCGTCACTCCAGGAAAGGAGCGTTAAGTGCCACCGGACCAGCTGCAAGGGGGGGTTTAGTGAAGTGACAGCTGAGCCTGGCTACATTTGATGGGTACAAGTGGCTGCATTTTATGGGCACAAGTGGCTGCATTTGATGGGCCCAAGTCCCTGCATTTGATGGGCACAAGTGGCTGCATTTGATGGGCACAAGTGGCTGCATTTGACAGGCACAAATGGCTGCATATGATGGGCACAAGTGGCTGCATTTGATTGGCACAAGTGGCTGCATTTACTGGGCACAAGTGGCTGCATTTGACGGGCACAAGTGGCTGCATATGACGGGCACAAGTGGCTGCATATGATGGGGCACAAGTGGCTGCACATGATGGGGCAAAAGTGGCTGCATTTGATGGGCACAGTGGCTGCATTTGATGGGCACAGTGAGGCTACAACTGATGGGGGGGTTCAATATTTTTCAGTTTGTTTTCCCCCAAAAAATTTTGAGCACCAGCCGCCACTGACCACCACCATCAAGCAAACTCACCAGAACAAATGGCTGCCATCATACTAGCACAAGTGCCTTACAACATATATGTGGAAATCCTAAAAGTCAGTATGCAACTCCTGCAGACAGCTCCAAACAGAGTCCAACTCCAAGTCCGGAGAAGTCAAAATAAGTATAATATGGGCAGACACTGTGGGCCACTCCGGTGAGTTTGCAATTCACTTTGGTACTATTTGTACCTAACTATGGATTATCTGCACTTATGATTATCACTTCATTTTAATACCTAGACACCAAACTTGCTTTGTCACTTTTTACTTTCAAAACCTTTTATTAGTTTTTCGAAACAACAAAAAATAGAATACAGAATCTGTATCAAAAGATCATGTTACATCAGTTTTTAAACATCAAACCCCTGAGGGGGATAGAAAGTTAACAGTGAGAAGGCTAAAGAAAACTGTCTAAGTATTGCAGAGAGGATCAATACCTATTAAATTATTACTGGAACATATATAAGGAAGGACCACTAGGATCATTCACCGTTTCCTAGAGAGGCCCTAGGGGATCCCACTGGCACCCCAAAAGGGATCATGCTGTGCACAGGGGGAGCCCCCGCGCCTCCCTTCTCCTGCGATTGTCTTAAAGTCCTAGGGTCCAAAATATCGTTTCATATTAATTACTGGGGGATATAAACTTTCTGTGTGAAACAAAAAACAAAAATCAGGTATTTGTTCCGATACTAAGAATCTCTGTGCAAGATTACAGAAGGATCTGTCCTAGTCTCCCCCAGCGGGTGAACACAATCAAAAGAAACTAGAACTAGAAGAGTAGGAGAGAATTAGAGAAGGGAGGAAAGTAAGAAAGGAAGGTTAACTGGCCATCTGGAAGGGCCACTTTTAGTTTTGGAGTTGGACTCCGGGTATGAGAGTGATACCAACGAACTGTGCCCAAGGCTCCCAAATAGCTTCAAATTGCGTTTTTTTTGTCGTCTAGAATGCTTGCTAATTTCTCCTGGGCCATAATCCAGGAAATTTTACGAATTACTGCTTTCACAGAGACTTTGGGCTGTTTCCAAGCCTTAGCAATGGTGAGTTTTGCACCTAGGAGGATGAAATGTATAAGTTTACGTGAATGCTTTGGAGTCTTGGGCAAGTTATCATTGAGAAGGGCTATGGCCGGGGATTTCGGGATTTGAATCTGCGTTATTTTCCGGATCAGAGAGAATATCTTACCCCAGAAGGGTCTCAGTCTAGGGCATTCCCACCAGACATGAGCCATTGAGCCCAAGAGCTGACACCCACGAAAACACTTGGGGTCAGCTGTTGGGAACATTCTGGAAAGCTTGGCAGGGGTAAAATACCATCTTGTCATAACCTTAATACTTCCTTCGATTAAGGAAATATTTTTGATGCCTTTAAAGGCTCTGTCAAAGGAGCTTCTCCATTTAGAGGCTTCCCATTCAATGGCAAGTTCCCTTTCCCAGTCAAGCGTATAAGGAGTCTTTTGGGTGTGGAGGGCAAGTGACTGGTAGATAACGGAGATCCCACCCCTCTGTTCCAAAGAGTGACCACACCATAATTCATATGGCGTAAAGGCGTTATGTGAGGGAGTACCTCCTCTCCAAAGTTGACAGAGGAAATGTCTTATTTGGTGGAATCTAAAACGCTCAGAGTTCAGAATTTCAAGAAGCCTTACACCTAGTTCCAAGGAAATTGGTCCCTCATTTGTGAAAAAATGTCCGATTCGGTACAGTCCCTTGTCCAGCCACCAACGAAAAGCCTTGATGTCCAACCCAGGGGGAAAATCAGGATTATTAAAGATGTGCGCTAGTGGTAGACATCTCGAGATTAGGGCCGGATTTTTTCTCAGGTTATCCCATAAGTAAAATGATTAAGATAGAGATGGGGAGAGTATTGGGGGTCTCTGTTTGGGGGGAGTCCAGAGGAGAAAGTCCAGGGTGTATGAGGGGGCTGCCCGTCTCTCTATCTGAATCCAATCTGGCTTCTCTGCCTTAGAGTATACCGTGGAGAGTTGGGCTAGCCTGGCAGCTTGAAAGTACCAGAAGAGTTGAGGAGCCCCCATGCCCCCCTGAGCTCTAGTAAGGAATAGGGTTCTTTGTTGAAATCTATGTCCTCTCCCCCCCCCAGATAAATTTGGTGATCTTTTTTTGGAATTTGGATAAGTGTTCCTTGTTAATGTTTATCGGAATGGCCCTGAATAGGTATAGGAGTCTGGGCAAAAGTGTCATCTTTACTGCATGAACTCTGCCCAACCAAGAAATCTCTCCCTTGGACCATGTTCCCAGATCAGACGCTAACTTACGGTACATTGGAGGGAAGTTTAAGGGATATAATTGTTCCGTTTTAGCTGTAAGTTTAATTCCTAAATAATCTATCCATTGGTCATTCCATTTAAAGTCAAAGGAGCTTTGAAGTGCGGATACTATTTCTGTCTGAAGGGAGATATTTAAAGCCGATGATTTAGAATAGTTGACCTTAAGGCCTGAGATACTAGAGAATTCTTTAAGTAGTTTGCACAAATTAGGGAGTGATGTGGTAGGAGACGTTATGAAAAGGAGCATATCATCAGCGAAGAGCCCACACTTGTGGACTTGTTCCCCACAGGATACGCCGTGAATATTTGGGTTTGATCTAATTGCTATTGCAAGTGTTTCTATGGCCATGGCAAAAATCAGAGGGGAGAGAGGGCACCCCTGTCTCGTCCCTCTCGCTATTTGAAGGGGTTTGGAATATTGGCCCTGTAGTCGGATTACTGCTGCCGGGTTGGAATAAAGGGATCGCAAAGTCCCTAAGAAGCCAGCCCCGAAACCCCAGCTCTCCAGGAGAGAAAAAAGGTAAGGCCATTTGATCAAGTCGAAGGCCCTATGCAAATCTAAAGACAACAGCATTCCTGCCTGTTTGGGGCCCCCCTCCCAATTGGATTGGAGAATGGAGACAATGTCCACCGCTCTCCTAATTTGGTCTGGGCCCTGCCTCCTGCCTCCATAAATTCTACCTGATCTTTGTGGACGTACTGCTTGATAAAGGAGGCGAGACGGTTGGCTAAGATTTTAGTGAGTATCTTGAGATCATTATTGATTAGGGAAATGGGCCTATAGTTCTCTACTTCTTCGTGGTTCTTATTGGGTTTGGGAATAACTGCTATGAAAGCCATGTTCAGATGGGGATCCATGGGTGAGCTTGATTTCTTAGAGTTGAAAAATTTTGCCATATGGGGGGCCAGTATATCCCCGAACTTCTTATAGTAAGGGACTGACAAACCGTCTGGCCCCGGAGCCGAGCCTGTCTTAAGGTTTTTAATAACTTACCTTATCTCGTCAGAGGTAAAGGGTTCCTCCATAAGGTCTCTATGGTCCTTGGATAGAGAGGGCAGTTGAAGATTCGAGAGAAAGGAAGCGATCGAGATGTCTCTCGGTTTTTGTGTGGTTTTGTATAATTCAGAGTAAAATTCGTGAAAGGCTTTCATGATTTTAGATGGGTTGGCCGTAGGAGGTTGGCCCGCTATGCGCAATTTGGGGAAAGTGTGAGAGTGGAACTTGGGGGAAAGTTTTGTGGCTAGCATAGTCCCGACTCTGTCCCTGTGACAGTAAAATTTTGCTCCGCTCCATCTAATGTATTTTTCGGCTTTTGCCATTAAAGCTAGGTTGAGTTCCAATCTTATCGCATCTAGTTTTCCATTAAGTTCCCTAGACGGGTTTTTTTTGTGTTGGATTTTTAGAGTAATACATTTTTGCTCTAGTCTA
The DNA here is from genome assembly GCF_042186555.1 of Aquarana catesbeiana. Classification (NCBI taxonomy): domain Eukaryota; kingdom Metazoa; phylum Chordata; class Amphibia; order Anura; family Ranidae; genus Aquarana; species Aquarana catesbeiana. Next base: position 560,681,220 of record NC_133328.1, read on the forward strand.
TGAATGTCTATCAGCCTCTCCTTTTTAACTTGAGTGGCTAATCTAATGAGCTCGCCACAGACTGAGACCTTGTGGGCTGCCCACAGGGTTTCAGGGGAGATGTTTCCCACATCATTTATACTGAAGTATTCCTTGATAGCATCTGCTATTAATTTGGCGTGAACTCGATCCCCCAGGAGAGACTCATTCAGTCTCCAATAAGAGCCCCCGCTCCGCGACAGGACATTTTTCAAAATCAGGAGGACCAGTGAGTGGTCCGACCAGACTATATCTAAAATTTTAGCTTTGGAGGAAAGGAGGATGAGGTTAGTCGGAGTGAGTATGTGGTCAATCCTTGCATAGGTCTGGTGGGGAGAGGAGAAGTGTGTAAAGTCCCTACCTGTGGTATTCAGCTCCCGCCAAATATCTACCAAACCTTGGGAGTGAATCATTTTAGCTATTCTGGTGCTTAATTTTGTGGGGCGTGTTAGTCTTCCTTTGAGAGGATTATTTTTGTCTAGGCCCTGGTCAAACGCTACATTTGAGTCCCCTCCCCATATGACTTTGCCCTCCAGGAGGGGGTTAAGAGTTGCAAAGAGGTTCTGGAAGAAGGTTGCTTGACCCTTATTAGGGGCATAATAAGAGATTATGGAGTATAGTACTCCCTCCAGAGTGCCCTTTACAAGAATGAACCTTCCCTCTGGGTCTTTAATATCAGAAATATGGGTACATTTACTGTTCTTAGAAAAAAATACTGCGACACCTTTGGTTTTGTTTGGAGAGTTGGCCAGAAAAAATGATGGGTAGTAAGAGTGTAGGAACACCGGACTGTACCGAATCGGGAAGTGCGTCTCCTGCAGGAGCACTACATCTAGTTTGAGGGATTTGTAATGGTCAAAAGCTACTCTTCTTTTCCTAGGAGAATTGAGCCCCTGAGCGTTATGAGAAGCCACCTTGAGATCTAGTCTCTTAGACAATAAATCAGCCATGGGAACAGAGGGGGAAGTGATCACCGGCCCAGCAGCTACCTACCTCGTGTTGGTGTGTATTCATAGAGAGGGTGAAGGGATGCGGATCTGTCCTATAACTGTGTGCGGGAGGTTCCGGGGCAGCCCCAGATGGCCAGCTAGAAGAGAAAAAAGTGATGAGAAAGAGTAGAGGGAAGATAGAGAGACAAGTAGACGAAAAAAACAACAACAATGTCAAGGGCCCTCTAGCAGGACCCGTGGAGGGCAGCGGTGTATCCGACCACTTAGTCTCCATTTTAAAACTTCTCTCGTCCATAGTGGGCGAGAGACGTCTCACTCCGCGGGAGCACATTGGGTTCCCTCAAAGTGAGAGGAGGCGCAAGGGTACCACCCCGGACCCTTACTTCTAAGTAACTGTGACAGAAATCGTGCATAACAAAGTCTAAGATCTTCGTCTTATTCAATGCAAAATTAAACTGTAACCTTAGAACAATAATTACATGCAAGAAAAATATAAAAGGAAATAAAAGGAGCTGTCAAAACAATAAAAATAAAAATGAATGGCCACTAGCCCTGGGCTAACTATGACCATGAACCTGGATCTGGGAAGGAAATGGTTACTGAGTACTATGAAGAACCGAAGTTTCAGTGTTCTAATTCTCAGAGCGGATTGAGAAGAAACCTTTCTCCCGGTTCTGAAAGGCAAAGGGAACTCGGGGACAGTTCTCCGTAGACGATTCACTTCGGTGATCCTCAACGGCAGGCAGTGTCAAGGCTTTAATGGTAATAAAGTGTCCTGTGTCCAAGGCCCCGATTGGGCCGTGAGGTTAGAGGGGTGAGCATTAGCTCAATCAATGGATGGGAACAGTCCCGAACAGAAATGACCGTGGAAGGTCTGGGTATATAAAAAGGGAACTTTCGAGCTCCGTTATGGAGGTCTTCCGTCCTTACTCCTCTTAGAAGGGCCCTTGATACAGAGAGGGGAGCCTGGGCTGCCTGGAGGGGGTGTTTGGATGAACCCGAAGAAGATGAGGAAAGTTCCATGGGGGCTTCCTGGGAGATTAGTTTGAGGGAGAGGAACAGTCTCTCACCTTCCGGGAGGTTGGAGAAGGCATAGGTCTTGCCTTGTAATGAAAACTTCACGGCAAAGGGAAATGTCCAACGGTATTTGATGTCTCGTTCCATCAAGACCGAAAGGAGGGGTTTGAGGGTACGTCTCCTTTGTATGGTGGACTGAGCCAGGTCTGCAAAAACCTGTATTTGGTGACCCTGATGTTGGAGCTTAGGCTTCAAACGAGATTGTCTCATTACCTCCTCTTTGACCGCATAAAAATGCGGTTTTACTATTACGTCCCTTGGGGAGCCGTCTTTCCTCGGGGGTCCCAGGGCCCTGTGAGCCCTATCCAGCTCTAGCCTGTGTGGCGGGATATTAGGGATGAGCTCTGAGATAAAGTCCTGCACCGTGAGGGGGATATCCGTAAATGACTCAGGGAGGCCTCTTATTCGGAAATTGTACCTCCTGGACCTGTTCTCGAGTTCATCGATTCTTAATAGGGCTGTGTCCAGTTGCTCTTGGACAGTCTGGAGATGTGCGGCATTCTGGTTGGTTCTGGCAACCGTGTGGTCAATTTTGTCTTCCATAGCCTCAATCCTAGAGCCCAGGTTAGAGAGGTCCGTTTTAATTGCATTAGTGATCTGGGAGGCTGTATTAGCCAGGCCCTTTTCTAAAAGAGCAGAAAATTTGGAAAAGGGATCTTCTTGGATAGCAGAGAAGTCCTTAAATGAGTATCCAGGTGGGGTGCCTGCAGATGAGGGGGGTTGAGGGGGTATGTCTGTGGGAGAAGCACCATCTTCCCTCTGCTCACTGCTGTGTGTCTCTCTGTGAATCCCCTGTGAGGCTTGATGCTGCTGCAGGCCCTGATGACCAGTCTGGAGCGTGCTGGAGCCTCCCTGAGCTGCCTGGGCATAAGTCAGAGTCGGGGGGGTGAGTATGGGTCTTTGCTCCGGTCCCCTGTGTTGTGTGGCTGAGCGAGGCCTAGCTGAGTCATTGCCAGTGGCCATCTTAGTACACCCATCCGCCGCCACCGCTGCAAATTGCGGGCCTAAATCTCGGCGAGCCTGTGCGCCGGACATCTCACCGTGTGCCCCCGCTGTTCCCCAAGCAGGGGGAGTGCTCGGGTGGGTCCTCCGCTGGGCGTGGCTAGGGGTTATGCCGCTCGTCGATCCGGGGTGGTGCGGAGCACCGGGCTTAAGCGGCCATCACGGAGCTCTCGCGCATGCGCACTTGCTTTGTCACTTTTTTACTCAATGTGATCAATTTTATGGTATTTTGAGCCTATGTTTATGAACTTTTTGCATCTATGATTGCCCTATCTAATACTATGGTTTAGTTATTTTTATACTATTTTTTTTTACTTCACATTTATATGGTTTTGAGGTCTGCTATACTACCTATGTGTTAGCCGCCTTTTGATATTACCAATTTCAACACAGCGCAGAATTTTGCATAATATTACAGTGTATCGCTTCTGCTTAGAGATCATTGAGTTCCAGTAAGGAGGTGGCACTTTTGGTAGTGAGATGGCCTGGAAACACTGCATGCTGGATTTATGCACCTAAGATATATATGGCTATTTTATTGGCTTGTGGGCCCTAATTTGGACATTGGGAGTGGAATTGTGTTATTATTTCTACTTTTTTGTATTTATTTTTCCACCAGATTTCTGTTTGTTGCTCTTTGCTGTTCCATTCTTTTGGGTGAAGCTTTTGATAATATATTTCAATACATTTTTCACTTTTGTGGAATTATGTATAGCACTTAATTATTTATTTATATAGGGTTTAACGCTCCTTTTTAGAAAGTAAGTTGCATCTTCCTGTATCAGGAATATTGAGTGCAGCATTTCCCTATTTCACTAAGCGCATAGAAATATTAAATTTTTTAAAAAGGAACTGCGCTTCCTCAAATCATAGTATATGGTGTAAATCACAAACATAAATACAATAAGACAATGCTCTTTAAATCCTAACAATGGTTGAATGACAAATTTACAGATAATGTGATAGTCCCTTTGTGATAGTCCTTCCTGAGGACGCCCACTTCGGGTGAAAAGCATAGAGTATCAGCATCTGATGTTACATCCGGCCCCTTCCAGTAACATCACTTTCTGGTTTGGAATGCACGGCAGCTTGTATGGTCGTAGCAGCAGCCTCAATAGGTGTGTGCATATGCTGGATGTACTAGATACCAGTCGTAAGGGCACATTTTAATGTGAGTGTATAATAGCTTTTTAAAAAGGGGATTTGTGTTTTAATAAACATGTTGCACAATGATAGTTGTTTGTGGCTTTTGAATCTTTCTCTATGAGGCACGTTGAGGAACCTAAAGACCATCCACTGCGCCATTGGTATATTGAGTAGACGGTCTGACTTAAAGTGATTTTAGGCCCTTTTAAAAACAAATGGGTGATGGAGCTCTGGTGAGTGTGTGATCTGTGTGGAGCACTGGGGAATCACTTCACTTCTTGGAATATATTGGATGATTTTATTGAAGCACACCTGAGTGAACTGTCACACATATTGGTTTATTACAAAAGGACTATTCCCTTATCCATTGTTAGGATTTAAAGGCACTTTCTTATTGTATTTCTGTTTGTGATTTACACCATATACTATTGTAGGAAATGGTAAATAGAGGGGTATGATTTAAGGAATTACAGTTCTGTTTTCAAATGTTATATTTTGCAATGCACAGAGGGTCTGGCATTATATAGCTGCAGCTTGGGTAATATATTGGTATATATCATGGTTTTGTTTTGTTTGTTTCATAAAATAGGGGTTCACACAGTGCCAGTATTATACATAATTTGCATAGAAATATTTGTTTTTAGTTAATATATGCTGCATGCGCAGCGGTTTGGGCACCCTTTAAGTATTCTACAAGAAATGAGTTTAGTTGTGAAATCAACACCACATTCCAAAAACAATATTGAAAAAAACTTTTTTAAAGAGACAATGCGATTTTAAGACCTTCATTCAGAATGATTTACCAAAATATTTTTATACTAAAAATTATTTTTAATTACAAATTCATGAAAATGATTAATACAGGGTAATCATCCCCTAAAAGACATACAAAAGTTAAGCACATCCTGTTTATGAATGCAACCCCATAATAGTGGTCCTCCCCTAAACAATGACATATACAAGATATGATTCAACTATACTATCACAAATATCGCAGAAAGAAGGGGCAGAGGTGCCTCATCCCAACAATATCTCTATTCAAAGCCCAAAAGGGATGCACTTTGGTTCTATGTACATATTAAAATATTTTTTATGCCAATATAGTGATGATTTTTTGATCAGGAGTTGTTTGATTCTCTGAAAGAGTTTTCCAAGTCCTGATTGCCTTCACTCATACCTATCGTCTCTTGTATTCTAGAGGTAATACCCTCCCTTTCCTGTCCACAAAAATTTGTCATCTTGCATTCAAATGTTTCCCCAATTTTTCTCAATAAACAATAGTCTTATTAATGAACAAATCTGAAGGAAGGTCAACTATAACCCAGAGAAAGGGTGATTTCCACTCAAATATGAAAAGTTTTCTACAACAAGAAATTAGTTTAGTTGCGAAATCAATATCACATCCCAAAAACAATATTGGAAAAAACTTTGAAAAGAGACAATGGGATTTTAAGAGGTGCTGAGACCTTAATTGTGAGGCACCTCTCCCCCTTCTTTCTGTGATATATGTGATATTAGAATTGAATCATATCTTGTATATGCCAATGTTTAGGGGAGGACCTCTATTTTGGGGTTGCATTCATTAATCAGGATGTGCTTAACTTTTTGTATGTCTTTTAGGGGGTGAATACCCCATATTAATAAAAATTTGTAATAATTTTTTTTTTTTAGTATAAAAATGTTTTTGAATAATTCTGAATGAAGGTCTCAACATCTCTTAAAATCCCATTGTCTCTTTTAAAAAAAAAATCAGCCCCCTTTAAGTAATTCACTATTATTTTTACAATCCAGGTTAGGTGATGACTATTCCTGTAAGCCTTCCAAATGGTTGTGTCAACACCTAAAAAGTATGAGCGGAAAATAGTAATAAATTATGGTTAAATTCAGCAAATACATATTAACAGTGAATTACATTTTGGAGAAACATGACATTTTAATGTTAATCTGTAGCCATCATTGGTGCCCATAATGCAGTGTAATGTATTTATTGGCTTTGTATATGAAATGACTTGCAGCTTCCTCTATTGGCAGCCTTAATAGGGCAGCAGGGAAGTATCTGTGGTCACTGTCTGCGGGAGCCCCAATGAGGACACCTCCATCTTTCTTTCACAGCCACATTACATTTTACACACCATGTCATGTCGGTGGAGCATGAGCAGTACATTTTCCTGAATCCTTCCTCCAAAATAGTGTCTGATTACTGTCTGTCTTGCTACTCCACAGAGCTTGTCAGGAGATTTTTTAACAGATACCAGTATTAGGTAAAATGTTAACATGGGGATAAGATTTTGTCCAGCTGTGTTACATCGCATTTTCTGTGTGGTTTCATTTTAGCTTTAATGCAAATGTTTGGTGGCTTTGTATATCTTATTTTTCTATATTTATTACAAATGGGATATAACATGTTTAAAATTTGCATAATACATATAAATATGATATTTTCTTCTATCTCACCAGCATTTGGAGCTATCAGCTCATTTTTCATGTTTTACAGTTTCTCTTTACCTTATGTTTTAAAAAGAAAACTGCTGTGTACAGAGCTCAATAGCTCAAGCTGAAATTTACACATTCATGTACATGAGTCAGATGAGTGATTCATTCCCCTCATCTGTACTTCATCCATTGTTTGAATGTGCTCTCTCTTTGGATCACCTATAGTTCTTGCAAATTCTTTGTTATGTTTTAAAGGTTTATTTGTAAATCAAACATTGAATACATAGTAAAAAAGGAATAATATAAAACAAAGCTTATTAATGTAAAAAAAAGACCAAACCTCTATAGTTTTAACTTTGTTCCCTGTAGATTTTGAGTTATTTTCTTTTCAATAACAAAATTAACATAAAATAACCAGGGGATTGTAAACTTTAACATAAGAGAGAACAAGTGCGTGTGTATTAATATTAATTGCAAATGAATTCAAGTCCTTGAGATGATATATATACTACCAGTAATAAATCAAAGCTCATCGGCTGAAAGTTTAACACTCTCTCTATCAGTATTTTATGTGAAATAGTTTACTTTGATTGATTATAATTCCTTCAGCATTGTTCACGTGCTTTGCTCTTATCATCTTCCACCTCTTTAATGGTCTTGACATCCGTGCTCATCCATCAATAAAGTTGCTTCCCAGCTTACAAAATAACCTTTTGCATGCACATAACATTGACAAGAGGACCTCTGTCATTAGAGACACTGCATAGATGTGAAGTCACCCAACACTTCTATGTGTGACTTTCTTCTCAGAAAATATAAAATATGTTTCTTAGACCTGAATAATTAACTATAAAGAAATTGTGATGAAATATTTATGGTTTTACCCATTTAAATGATCAGTTAATTACAACCTTTATCTTTAAATTAGCTGGATATTAAACAACCTGTTTGAGTAGGTGATGTTATAATCAAGCACATTTACAGATATTTAATTTAATTGGTCAAACCACTGTAGTGTATATGCACATACCAAAGTCTTGGTATTTTCTTAGTTTCAGTTTGAACCAGTCAGTCTCTATTGTATTTTACATTGCTGTGCATCTAACATACAGGAGGGCAGGGCAGAGGGATGACCTCATCATTATGATGCTGTCCACTTAATGTCTAAATAGCAGGTTAGGGAAATTCTTAATTAAAGCAGAAACACTCTCAATCAACATTAACGATTTGTAAATCTTATGCTGCTAGCATTAGTATATAGATAGGAAAGTATATTATATTTACTTGTTTGAAACTTTTTTTCTTTACATTCTTTCAGTTGGTTTCTGGACTTAACCAAAACAATGTCATATATCACAGGACTCTTCATGGGCATTTATTTTCTTTAATCTGGAGGAGGGGAGGAAGGTTTTTTCAGCTAACCACACCCTCCTGCTTGCATGCCTGAGCTAGAGGCAGACAGATTCCAGGAAGTAAATGCTACATGAATCATCTGCCCTTATTATAGAAATGCTAGGGGATGTTTTCCAAAGTGATTTCTCAACAAAATAAAGCAGGGAGACATTCATAGATGGGTGAATTTGCTTTGAATATTAAAAATGAGATAAATACGTGTCAGGAATGAGATTTCCTGCTGGTGGCACTGTGGTTTCCAGACATGAAAAATGTAGTTCCAAGGTCCACCAGCGGGTGTTTGCCAGCAGACAGCAGTTCCTAGGAACTAGTCTTCACTTGATGTTGGCTGCTGTGAGTGTATTTAGTCCCCCTTCTACTATTACATATTGCCTTAGTGTTCTGCCTGTGCACCCTATGTACTACACTCCTTGTACCTGCTCCCGCAAACCTTCTCCCTATTTTGGCTCATTCCCTGCTCCTCAGCCTGATCATGCTCTGTCCTGTTTACCATTCCATCTATATGTACACTGTATTATCAAAAGTATTGGAACACCTGCCTTTACACCCACATGAACTTTAATTACATCCCAGTCTTAGTTCGTGGGGTTCAATATTGAGTTAGCAATTGTTTACTTTGAGAATCTTGCAAACAAGAAACACATCTCAACTTTTCTTTTTTTTACAAAAAATATATATATTTTTTAATGTATTCATAACATATTGTATACACGACTAAACATGATAATTCTAAAGGCTTACTTCAACCTATAATATATGAACAAAAGGTTTTTTGTTTTTTTTTTCAACCAAGAGCAATATCACTGTATTATATTATAATATCTATATATATAGCACTAAATAGCACAGACATCTTCAAAAATTATACACAAATTGATTAACATTCAGACCAAGAAACATAGATTATCATGTGCACATAGCCAGAGAGAAAACAGGGAAAGAACCCAACACCCATAGATCAACAAACAGCAACTACAGGCCTGATATTCCTCCATGCCTTTATCCAGACCCTTTGCCGCAATCCGTCTTTATCGAGACCCCAAATTTTCCCTACCTCACCAAGAATCTCACACACCACCACCGGAACAGGAAGGGCTTTCTGCCAAAGGGATACCTGACACCGTGCATTCCAGGTGTAATATCGGACACTAAGCTGACTAGAAAAAGAGTGTCCAAATCAAATCCCTTGTGATTCTGCAATGCTCCATACACTCACTCAGCATAAGACATGCTAGGCAAGAAAAGAATATTCAGAGTCCTCCCCACCTTTTTATAGACTTCTATATTGAAAGGGCACTAAAGCAAGAAGAAACCGTGGAAAGCGAGCCAGGCCTGGTCTCTAAATTTCAAGGGAATCCGCTCAGAATTTATTAAATGTAAACCCTCCCTCATAATATGACCTGGGCAATCCCTTAAGGCCAGTGGCGCATGAAAGACAGTAGCCATGATCTTCTCACCTAGGAGTCTCCTAGGGAGGGACCTGATATCCTCCGCTGTCACATGCCACTGTCTAAGACTTTCAGGCACGGTGCAACATAAGCTGGGAGCTTACCATGCTTGATCCTTAGGCTTTTCACTGGCCCGCCACTCTCCCAACAGTCCAGAAAAGGTCTAAACCAGATCTGGAAAATACCTACCCATCCAGGATCTCTCTCTGCTAGCATATTACCAAAATTATGTTTCAAAAACATCAGAGAGAAGAACACAACGGGGTTGACCATCCATAGACCACCCTTCTGCCTAGATAGGTAAGTCACATTCTGCTTCACAAGATTCATCCTGTTCCCCCATAATAATTGGAAGAAACAACTATAAATCCTGGTATAGCAGGACTCTGGCAAGATGCAAACAAAGCTGACATACAGAAAGGTAGGAATCAGGTAGGTCTTAATCAAGTCAACCCTTTCCCTGAAGGAGAGCCGCCACCCTTTCCAGCATTTCACCTTGACATCAGCATCATTCAGCCTGGCATCCCAATTTGACTTACTGTAATCATCAGGGCCAAACTCGATGCCTAATACTTTCTCCTGAGGCCTTGGGAAGGTGTAAGGAAGTGCAAAGCTCTCACCTCCCTCACTCATCCAAAAAACGTCCCTTTTATCACGGTTGACCTTGGAGCCTGATGCCTCAGAATACTGCTCTATAACTGAGACCACCTCCTGCTCCTCCTCTGTCCCAGAGATAAAGACAGAAATGCCATCAGCATAGGCTACAACTCTCAAGGGCGGCACACCAGTAATGACCACCAGCACCCTGCACCTCAGAAGTTTTTCCACCACCTCCTGCTGATTATGGAGGGCTTCAGGGCAAAGGGTATAGGGGTGATCAAACTTGTTACAGAGATTACAACAAATACTATTGCAGTCCTTTGCAACATGCCCTGAGCCCTGACAGAGGGAACATTTCTGCACAGAACATGAGCTTGAAAAATGCCCCTTTTCACCACAGTGATGACACACCTTTGGTTGCCCTGCATAAAAAGTAATAATCCTGTCACAACCTATAAAGACAGACAAAGGGATGTGCTTAACAACATTACCCGTGACATGCAGTTTTACTAACACTGTCCATCCTCCTGTCCATATCCCCCTATCATCTACAACTTTCCTCAAGGGGGCTTGGACATCCGCATATCTCCCCAACCACACCACCAGATCCGCAGCAGGAATGGACTCATTATGTACTAGAATGGTGACGTTTTTGTATAATGGCTGGCGAGAGACTACTTTGGGTGACAAACCTGCCCATCTTGGGGACTCCTTCCACCTCTGCTCATACCTTTCACCTTGACAAAGGAGAGGTCATACTCATATGATTGAATTGGGCTGATAAGGGCAAAAATCTCCTCCACTTTAAAACCCATCCCTAGAATACGGTCCACCACATCTCTTCTATTTGTGGGGGGCCTTCTCCAGTTTACCTGAATTGGACCACATTGCGGAGTTTAAAGGAGCTACCAGATGGTGTCAGATTGACCCGACCTTCACTCATATCACTCCTATTGACCGCAGAATAACTGGCCCTACTCCCCCTCAGGACAGGTGCAACCACCGCTGCAGCATAGGAAATAACTGCACTCCTTGCAACATCCTGCACATCACTTTTAGTTACAGAGCCCTCTTTAGATAAGGTAGAAACAACATTATTGTCAGGAACAGATGGAGCAGAGACTTCTGACACAGAAATATCATTTACATTACCATTAGTAATTCTTATTCATTACCAGTAACTAAATGGTTACCAACAGTGGAGATGTCCTTATCAGCACTCTTCACAGCAGTGTCTGCACACCCTTCACTCGCTTTCTGTACACTGGTTGTAGTCTCAGCCAGGAGATGAGCTTGCTCTCCGCCACCCTCTACTGCACCATCAACAGGAATTACACCTCCATTATATTGTATAGGCAAGTCATTAACAAAAACAGCTTTTTCTGTCACCCGATGTTTCAAAGGTTTTGGGGGGATATCATTATCCTCTTCTTCATCCAGACACGGCAAACTTGCGACCTTGCAAAAGCGATTCAATTTCTGTAATTAACTTTTTCTTTTTTTTTTTTTACAATCAGGAGTGCTTTATTGAAAAGAATAAAATACAGTACAAAAAAAGAATAAACAAAAAATATGTAGAAACTTACATTTTCATGCGAATCATATATATATCTAGAGGTAATCTCTTGCTCACATAAGAGTTGTCATACAGTGTCCGATGAGAATACATAAATTCCACTTGGTACATTAATTGAAGATCATGCTAAATAAACCTAATTAAATCAGGCAAGTCAATAAGCAGGAGAATAAGGAGTCGGGAGGGGGGGAGGAGGACAGTAACCATAGCAGGGGAAACATGAGAAGGGAGATTCCACACCCGGGACAGCAAGACAACAGATCAGTCCATCCCCTACCCGCTCAACACCTCATGACCTGTCAGCCATCATAGGAGTTCAAGGACTACACTACTAATTGATCCATGGGAGCCAGACCTCTTCGAACTTCCAGGGACAACCCCGACTAATATATGTCAGCCTATAGAGGGGCAAAGCAGTATTAATTCTATTTTCCCAGGAGGAGAGGGCCGGAGGGCTAGCAGAGGTCCAGCTACTAAGGATCTCCTTTATGGCATAATAAAAGAGGAGCGAGATTAAGATTTTACTATGATGAGATCTGTGTTCATTCTTGTGTATTCCCAATAGGGCCAGCTCAGGTGTTTTGGGAACAGACAAATCCATCCTAATATTTAAGTGATCATACACCCCCAGCCAGAACTTTGACAATGCAGGACAATCCCAAAACATGTGAAGATACGTGCCAATCTGGGTTTGGCATCTAGGGCAATGTGGATCCCTATCAGGGTATATCTTAGATAGTCTCGCCGGAGTAAAATAGACCCTATGTAAAAATTTTGTTTGTGCCAGTTTATCTCCGGCCGAGATCACCAGTTTGGGACCATGCTCCAGACAGGCCTCCCAATCCTCTCTATCCAAAGTGGGGATATCTGATTTCCAGGCATTCCACAGCCTGTCCATCTTGGGAATTTCCCTAGGCAGCAGCGTATTGTATAGGGCCGAAAGAGGCTTTTCTAGATCGCTACTGGATAGCAGGTCCTCCAAAGGATCTAATTGGAGGAGGGGCGGGACAGGGAATTGTGCCCTAGTCGCGTGGCGCAGCTGAGAATAGCGGAAAAACATCCATCCCGGGAGCCCATATGTCCTAGACATAAGAGCAAAGGACATCAGTACACCATTAGGCATAATATCTCTGAGGGTTTTGATTCCAAATCCCGCCCACAACTGAGGATCAGGGATTGTTCGGAAATGGGTCAACTGAGGATTTCCCCAAAGAGGCTGGACAGGTGCCCAACGCCCCGCAAAGGAGAAACCCTTTCCAGCCATCCTCCATACCTGAAGTGTTGCTCTAGTTGGAGCAGGCAGTTCCACATATGCTTTTACCCCTATGTAAACCAGATTTTGCAGATCTTGTATAGATCCTAGCCGCGCTGCCTCCACACACACTGCAGCATTAGAACGTTTCCCCTCGAACCACCAATACGTCATCACCAACATCGCTGCCCAGTAATAAATTCTGAAGTTGGGGAGAGCAAGCCCCCCCAACTGTGTAGGTAGTTGCAATGTGGATTTGGCTAATTGTGGAATAGCTCCATTCCAGATAAAAGAAATAATATATTTGTCTAATTCCCGAAAAAAGGACACCGGGAGCCAGATCGGACTATTTCTGAAAAGGTAAGTAAACTTGGGTAGAAGCATCATTTTTAAAATGTTTATACGTCCCAGTAAGTTAAGAGGAAGTTTGGACCATGCATGGCACCTTTCCTTAAGGAGATGGAGCAGAGGAAGCATATTTAAATCATAATACTGGGTAACATCCCTGGACACCCGAACCCCGAGGTACTTGAATTCCGATACCCACTTAAGAGGTGCACTGCCTGCCGCACTAGGGCCCCATTATCCAAAGGAAAGAGGACCGATTTAGACCAATTTATTCGGATCCCTGATGCATTACCAAATCTGTCAAAAAGATCCAGGGCTGCCAAAAGAGACGGCCCGCATCATTCAAATAAAGCAATGCATCGTCCGCGTATAAGGATATTTTCTCTTCAATTCTACCATTCTGCAGCCCCCTGACCTCCGAAGATTCTCTAACTAAAATCGCCAGAGGCTCTAAAGCAAGGGCGAACAAACTAGGCGACAGTGGACACCCCTGGCGAGCGCCTCTGTGGAGTGGGAAGGGATCAGAGATCCTATCATTGGTGCGTACCCTAGCCCTCGGTGCATGTTATAACAACTGTAACCATCGGAGAAAACCAGGGCCAAAACCAAATTGTTTTAGCACTCCCCAGAGATATTCCCACTCCACAGAGTCAAACGCCTTTTCAGCATCCAAGGAGGCGATCAGCCTTTGTCCACAGTTATCATGGGCAATGGACAAGTTGAGGAAGAGGCGTCTGATATTAATATCTGTCCCCTTGCCCGGCATAAAGCTGGTCTGGTCAACGTGAATCAATGTCGATATGATTGACGACAAACGGGTGGCAAGAATCTTTGCCAACAATTTAGTATCCACATTAAGTAGTCAAATGGGCCTGTATGACGCGCAATCCTGAGGGTCCTTACCCGGCTTAGGGATCAATACAATGATCGCCTCCTCCATAGATTCCAGCAAAGCATTACCACCAGCGAGTTTAGAGAAAAGGGACGTGAGTTTAGGTGCAAGGAGCTCTATATTCTGAGAATAAAACTCCGTAGGGAGTCCATCTACCCCTGGGGTCTTTCCTATCTGCAGATCCCCAATAGCACTCTGGACCTCCTCTAGGGAGATATCCATATCCAACCTTGCCCTGTGCTCATCTGATAATGTACGGAATGGGATATTGTGCAAATATTCCTGCAATGCCAAAGGGCCGCCACTGGTTCTGGAAGCATATAGATCATGGAAAAAAGAGGAGAATCTATCATTAATGTCTTCTGGTGAGGTCAGCAACTCCCCCCGAGCACTACGTACACCCGCAATGTGTGTGGTTCCTAATTGGCCACGTGCTAGCCAGGCCAACAATCTCCCATTTTTATTGCCATATTCAAATATCCTTTGCGCAGGGTGCATCATAGACTTCTTAGTTTGTTCTACATTAAATAAGGAGAGTTCCCTCAGAGCCCTCTGCCATATTTGATAATTAGGGTCCATTGGGGATCTTACATATACTGCCTCACTCTCCCCCGCCTCCCCCTCCAACAGCTCCAGGGACCGAGCAGCCTCCCTCTGCAGTGAAGATATGCGGGATATATATTCACCCCTAACCCAGGCCTTGAATGTATCCCAGAGGATCAGTGGATCCGCAGACTCTCTATTTCTCAGCCAAAAATTACATATAGCTTCCGACATTGCCTCCTGAATCCTGTCGTCTAGCGCCCAAAACCTGGAAAGACACCACAGCCTTGGACCAGAAGGTCTGTCCAAGGAGATGACAAGACTAAGGGGAGCATGGTCTGATATTCCCCTTGGGAGGTGTTTAACCTCCCTCGTCCAACAAAGCGCACCCCTGGACACATATGCCAGATCTATACGGGATAGAGCTCTGTAGGAGGCCGAATGACAAGTGTATTCTCTATCTTTAGGATGGAAATGTCGCCATGCATCCGTCAGTGCAAAAGTGCTCGCCCCAATTCTGCAACTCCGACGAGATGCGGGCCCCAGGGTTAAGCCTATCCACCTCCTGAGAGGGCACCAGATTGAAATCTCCAAAAATAAAAACTTCTTGAGTGTGGTACCCCATGACATTTTGCATAATATCATAAAGAAGTTGAGCCCTCGCAGGAGGGGGAAGATAAAGACCCACCAGCACCAGCCGTCTAGAGTGTACAGTCATATGGATAATCACATAGCTTCCCCCAGTGTCTGTTTTAACATTAAGAATCTGAAATGGGAGGGACCTGCAGATCAAAACGCTCACTCCCCTGGCGTAATTGGAGTAGGTAGAATGGTAATGTGCCCCCACCCAAGCCTTTTTTAGCCCAATTTTGGAGCCGATCAGATGCGTCTCTTGTAAAATGCATATGTGTGGTATATATTTTTGTAGATATTTGAAAACAAGAGACCTCTTAACGGCTGAATTTAATCCCCTGACATTCCACGAAATAATAGAAGTGTCAGCCATATGACAAATTACAAAGCCGGATCCGCAAGTCCTACCCATCCTCCTACATTGCTGCAAGGACAATACCTCTATTCTATCCACCATCTGAAAATTATGTACTATGTAAAAAGGCAGATCTAGCTGCGCATCTGTAAGTAAAAAGTACAGTAATGAAGGGCAAAAGAGCCCCATTGTATTAAAAGCAACTTCAAATTTAAGCAAAACACATATAATTCCCCAATGTCTGCAACGGCAGAAAACTTCCCCCCCTCCCCCACACCCCCATTTAAACTGGTGATGTGTAAGTACCCATAAATCCCAACTATTACAACCGTAGTAGGGGCGTGAACTTATGTTAGATGGTGTTGTCTAGCCAGACAACAGAGGTGCTGGAAAGGTATTAATTATAGAAAACATTTCTCCTGGGCTATTGCAGGGGCACATATCTTAGTTACAAATCTGAGACACTAGACTCACTCTCTCCTTGCTCAAAAAACAGCGTAAAGGGTTATGCAAGATGAAACAAAAAACTCAGCAATCACCTGTGAAAGAATTGTTTCCCTGCGCATGCCCCTGGCATCTGTAGGGCAATGACAGGTGTCAGTAACACAAGTTCAGTAGTTCACTGTATTTATTACCACTATTGCGGAGTGTTGCACACTCGTTTGACAGACATCATTATCTCGTGTGGCTAACAATACTCTCCGCATCTGGAACAAGTCAAAACCACAGAAGTACTTCTTCAAATAAGAGAAATCCCACATTGTTGAGAAAATAAAAATAAGAAAATCCAAAAAGTAAAGGGGCATGCAGGTCCGTGCAATCTTAGCGGACGCCCAACAGTACATCCAGGGCCAATCAATCAGCACTAACAACCATACCAGTGGGTTAAGCTTCCTCTGTCCCAGAAGCACAGTAGAAATTTCTCAGCCGAGTCGTCCAGTGCAGCAGAGTTTCATGATGTCAAAGGCATGCGCCAGGGTCTCCATCATGTCACAGATAGTAATAGGTGGCAGCTAACAAAACAAAAACTTCTAATCAGTAGTATGGTTTCCAGAACGGCCTGGAGAGAATGAAAATATCATCCCATTTAACGTTGCTGTGGTAAAGCCTCAAGCCAGGTGGCAGCATCACGGGGAGATGTAAAGAATTTCACTGTCTCACCATCCTGCACCCTCAATCTGGCCGGAAAAAGTATGCTATACTTGATGTTCCGCGCCCGCAGCGATGCTTTAACTTGATCAAATGACCTACGTAGTTTCTGTGTTTCAACAGAATAGTCCGGGAAGAAAAGCAGGTTTGCATTTTAGAACTTTATCACTCCAACCCTGCGCGCTTCTCTCAGGACTGCATCCCGGTCTCTGAAATTAAGCATACGGAAGATCAGGCTACGGGGATTTGAGCCAGGTGGACCGGGGACAGGAGGGATCCGATGCACGTGTTCCACAGTGTAGAAGGGAGAGAATTGAGCAGCTGGGAGCAGCGTTTTCAGCAACTCTTCCACAAAAACCGTAGGGTTTTTCCCCTCAGCTCCTTCTGGCATGCCCACGATCCGAAGATTGTTTCTTCAGTTCCGGTTCTCTGCATTGTCCACTTTATATTCCAGAGCCCAGACTTTAGTCTGCAACGTGCGGATGGATGCATCATGGTCTGTAACCGTATCCTCTGTCAGTCCCACTCGCTCCTCTACCTCAGACACCCTCGATCGAAGCTTGTCCTGGTCCTGCCGGATCAGGCTCACATCAAGCTGCACCGACTCAATCTTACTTGTCAGGGCAGCCTGACAAGATGCAATCACAGCCATCACCTCCGGGAATCCAAGCTGTGGTGTCTCGGCCGGGCCATCAGCCTCTGTCTGCGACGCCATATTTGAGAGCCGCCGGGGAGAATACGCCACGTAGGGGTCCGTAGTCGGGGCTGTATGCTCCAGGATTTGCGGGAAATGTAGCTTTTTTGCCCGCCGCCGTGTTTTATATGGCATTCAGGCTACTTTAAATAGTTTTTCTCACGGAAAAGCAGCCAGGAAACAGGATATTTAGGAAGTCCTTCAGCAGAGCTCCGACTCACACGTCCTCCTAGGTTGCCATCTTGGCCACGCCCCCTCGTAATTAACTTTAGCATACCTACTCCCATCACAGGCTCAGATGGATAATCTTGCTCCATAGCTTCCTGCTGCGGTGACAAGGGCACAGAACTTCCTTGGCTCGATGACATACTGCCAGTCAAAACACCTGACTGCTGATCACCCGCAGCTTGTCTGCCAGAGCTTTCTCCACTTTCTGCAGGCATACTGATACTTGGCACGGGATGCAAAGATTTTCCAGCGTGCTGGCCAGAAACACAGTCCAAGCCAACCAAAACTTTTTTGCATTGCACTGACCTTGGCTTCTCACACTCTGGTGATGCCTGCCCTCCACTGGCCTCTATGGCCCCTCTGCGCATTGCACGGAAGCGATCATCATTGCCATACTTTTCCTTGAAAGCTCCGCTGGTTTCTTTCAATGCGGCCACCAGCAGACTCTACTTTTCCACTTTAGTCTCCAAAGCCACGAACTGAAGCCGGATATGTCTTCTCTTACAACTGTTAAGCCGGTCACTTGCAATTTTTTTATGCTTGAAGTCAAACTTTAACTTTGCCAGTACTTCTTCCTCCTTGGTGATTCTCGCAATCCTCGCACAAACCTTCTTTCTGTAGGTTGCCAGGCTTTCACCTTTAGCTGGGCCATTTCCCAGGTCCTCAAACACTCGTATGGGAGTGCTGGTACTCTGGCCATCTGAGGAATCCTCCACTGGGTCCACCCCAGATTCCTGCATCCACTTGCTTTGTTCACTGGTCCAACTCATTTGGTGGAGGGGGGATTATGGTGTGGGGTTGTTTTTCAGGGTTTGGGCTTGGCCCCTTAGTTCCAGTGAGGGGAACTCTTAAGGTGTCAGCATACTAAGACATTTTGGACAATTTAATGCTTCCAACTTTGTGGGAACAGTTTGGGGATGGCCCCTTCTTGTTCCAACATGACTGTGCACCAGTGCATAAACAAGGTCCATAAAGACATGGATGAGTGAGTTTGGGGTGGAGGAACTTGACTGGCCTGCACAGAGTCCAGACCTCAACCTGATAGTACACCTTTGGAATTAATTCGAGCGGAGACTGTGAGCCAGGGCTTTTCTTCCAACATCAGTGCCTAACCTCACAAATGCGCATCTGGAAGAATGGTCAAACATTCCCATTGACACACTCCTAAACCTTGTGGACAGCTTTCCCAGAAGAGTTGAAGCTGTTATAGCTGCAAAGGGCGGGCCAACTCAATATTGAACTCTACGGACTAAGATTGGTATACCATTAAACTTCATGTGTGTGTAAAGGCAGGCGTCCCAATACTTTTGGTAATATAGTGTAGTTTAGTTTAGTTATGTAGTTTAGGTAGGTTTGCTTTATTGTTCTCACTTTCACCTATTCACTTTGTTTAGGTTCACATGGTTTTGTATTCTTTGGTGTACTGGATGTGTGTATTTATTGTTGTATTTGTCCTTTTTCTCTTTAAAAACAACATTACTTTTATGCAGTGTTGAGCCTAGTGATATCTGTGCAGGTGAGGTCCATTCATATCTGGTCACATCTGTTTCACAGGATGATAGCGCTTGGTATCTTGACAGTTTGTGGTGCTCAGAAATAGTTAATTTCCACTTTAATCCAACTTCTTGCATCCATGTTAGTAATGTAGAATTTATACAATTTAGATTATGAGGTTATGATTTTTGCCTGAAGGTTCATTTTAAAATGAACCAGAGGCCAGGCTATGGACAATCAAGAAGTTACATATGCATAATACCAGCAGTAAATGTTCTTTAAAACAAGCCCTACTGATCTCTGTACCTGTTGGCACTGTGGAGCAATGTATCCTCAACGTCATCACTTAACATTTATCTATCAGAAGCTCAGATTGCCCTGCTCTGTTTACATTATCAATTAGAAAGGTGAAAGTATGCCAATTTATTGGTGGTTAAGTGAGCAGGGTGAGCTGCGCTACGGACAGAGGGCTGGGACAGCCTCAGTGTTTCTGTTGTAAAGTTTGAGGATGAATTTCTCCACAATACCTAAAGCTACAAAGGTCAGTGACGGCTTATTTTAAAGCCTCACTCATTAGTAAGAATATGTAAATAATAAGACTCATTGGTAAGAATATGTAAATAAATCTCCCTTGCCTGGCTTAAGATCACTTTAAAGTCTATGTCAAGGCAATGGAAGAACAGCAGGACACATACCAATGATGTCACTGCAGTGAAGCCTCCATTCCAATCACAAAAACATGCTGCCAAAGCTCCATCTCTACGATTAAGCTTGTGATAGGTAAAACACAGTAGGGGCTGGTGGTCAAAATTTTGGGGGGACGGCAAGCAGACCTGGCCCCCTCACTCGCACCCCTGCCCCTGTGGCTCCCGATTGATCGATCAATCAAAACGGGGTGATCCACTGGTGGCACTACACAAACCCCCTCCCCCCTGGCTGCGATCCTCTTGCACTAGCGCCACCCCCGCATGATCGATGGCCATACCTTACTGCGATGAGTTGGCAATGCTCTCTGCTGCATCCGGGGTAGGAAGAAGAGACTGCTGCTGCCAGGATGTTGCTTCTCCTCCTGGCCGAACAGGAGGTGAGTCCTGAGACCCGTCCTAAGACTCTCACCCAATCAGGTCTCAGGAGCCGCTTCCTGATTGGCCAGGAAGAGAAGCAGGAAGACATTAGTGAATATTAAACCGCTAATGTCACACAAGTGGGTGGGCTTGAGCCAATCCCCTTTTTGAAGCCAATTAGAGCCTCCAGCTTTAATCACTTTCTTAAACCCCCCCATTTAAATTCATGTGCCCGGCACCCCGCATGGAGATTAGGGGCCAGGCGCATGAATCAGGGGGGCGGCACCCCTGCTCCCCTAATGGACAGGCCACCACTGGTAAAACACATTAGAGTGGGGTGGCCCTAAAGCAGAGATTCGGCAGCTGTTTTTTTGGTATACTAAGTATAGAGCAAGGATGTACTCCTGGGTATGCACCTAATAGACCTAGGACAGTGTGGATGATATGGGCATTTGAAGCAGTGTTACCTCTCAAGTGTTTACATCTAAGCAATGCATGCACTATTTCTTTAAAAAAAACCTGCAAGCAGGGCTGGGCCGAGGCAGAAGAGGCACCCACTTTGGACAACCTGCTGTGGAGGGCACGGCTGGAGCAGGAGCCTCTGCTTCCATCTGTATCACTAGGCCATCTCTTGTACTGTGCTGAACTAAGCTGTCAAACTGATAGCTCAGCCTTGAAGATTAGCTATCAAACTGATAGCTCAGCCTTACAGATTGCACAGGTAGATAGCAGCTCCACCTGTGTAACCAATGGTGCTCCATTATTATGGGTGACAGCCACCTGGTCTGTCTCAGGTGCTCTGTGTGCTCCTGGTAAACAGAGAAAAAGTATCTGCTGTACTTCTTCATTTTCTCCATTGTATTTCTTTATTTCCCTCTGCCATTCTTCACTTCGATGCGTCCTTCTGGACCCACCGAAGTTTCAATGATCACACAGGGTGTGTTATCTGCAAGACTGAGCTATCAGTTTGCTGCATTCATTCATTTAAAAATGAAAGCTAATACTGTTGCTTTCATTTATAAATTATTGTAATTTGTAAATTATAAAAAATAAATTAACTTTTTAAAAAATATCTTAGCTCCTTATTAACTCTTAGTCGATGCCAATTAGTTTTTATTAACTCTTTTATTCCCTTCATCTCTTTCTTTTCTTTCTTTCTTTCTTTCTTTCTTTCTTTCTTTCTTTCTTTCTTTCTTTCTTTCTTTCTTTCTTTCTTTCTTTCTTTCTTTCTTTCTTTCTTCATGCTTGTAGTGCCAAATTAAAAAAAATGCTTTGCACCAGATACATGATTTTGGTGCTTTTATGAAAAAGACAAATCACAGAATAAAATTGGAAGTTAATCCTAATTAGTTTTGAACTCTAAACTTTTTAGTTAACATTTTAGTTAGCTCTGAATATATTTATAAACTCCTTTCTTTCCCTCTTTTTATTGGTTGCATAGAAAAGTTTTACACTTGTGTTATTTTTTGTAATGCTGAATTAAAGAGCTGGAGGGGGTTGGGGAGCAGCATCATTGCCTTGGGTGCCAGATGATCTTGTTTCAGCACTGCTTGCAATTACAGAAAAATACCTGTTGATCTGCCAGAAAAGCACTTGGCTCTTAATTTACTATTGTTGGCTGACAACACACAGGATTTTTGAGTGGTGTCAGCCCCGCCCAATTTTCTTTTGCTAAATTGCTTAATCTATCCCATTGTCATCATTTCCAAAGCATATGGACTGATTGACTTGTAGTCCCAAATAAGAAATAGGAGGACTAACTAGATTCTTCACAATAGCACAGAAAGTGTGCACAAGGCAGCGACAAGAGCAACAGGATTTTGTGCACTTATAAAACAGAAATGTTTTCAAATGCATAATTAACAAACCAAAAGGGAGAAAATAAGAAACGTTTATTATTAAAATTTGCATATACTTTAAGCCACTAACAATATCCAATAATCTAAAATGGAATTTTTTGGACAGCTTTTTAAACCTATGGGCATATCTCAAGTTGAAAAATCAAAAGAAGCAAGCTACAAATAAAAAAAAAAAGTTTATATTTTCTGAAATATCTTTCTTAGTGCTGAAACATCATTCTCGGTTTGTTGTTGGTCATGAAGCAGAAAATGTTTCTCTCTAAGGCATGAACAAGCTCTTAAAAAGAAATGACACAGTGAATGTATAGCGTAAAAATGACAAACCCAATGACAGTGAGACCATCGCTTTGTGTTTTATGCGCAGTTCCCTGGTGTACAGCAATTTGGACAAAGAAAAGAATATATGCTGGAACAATGAAGGTCAGTATTATTGTATTGGTTGAACTGAAGGTCGGCCTGCAAGGCTTGAAGCAGCTTCATGATATAATTGATTGTGAAGTGGAAAAGCTTTAGACGAATAACACATCGAAGCTTGATGCCAGATGCAATCAGATCTCAGTCAGTTAGCGGATAAGTTGCTTTGCTTCTCGCTGGAACTCATCCAAATGTCTTGCAGTTTTTCTTCAAATGTCAGAGTCACTATTCATACTGATCAGAGTTCGATGGTATTTGTATTAGCTGATTGCAAAAGGCATCAAGCAAAGCAACAGTAAAGCAATTTATCTGTTTAGTATTTCTTTGATGTTTTACTGGAGAATACATTTTTGCAAAGAAAGTACTGCAGCAGTTTGTTCACCTGATTGATTACCGGTACATAAAGCATACAAACTGTTGGTTATTTAAAGCCTACATTTCCTTCTTTACTTTCTCCAGCTAAGAGATATCTGCTGTACTTCTTCATTTTCTTCATTGTATTTCTGTACTTCCTTCTGCCATTCTTCACTTCGATGTGTCATTCTGGACCCACCTCCCTTTGTAAATTTACAGACAGGTCTGAAGCAGAGGGAAACATAGACGTAAGACCTTTAAAGTTTTTAAGGGATGGGACAACAGGGGGTTAAGGATAAGGAGAGGGGAGGGGTGATGTGATTAGAAGCACACCATGACTGGAAACCAAAAGGGTGGGATGAGTACAGAAAGGGTACTCCCAGTGTTCAGATGAAGGGTACAGCATTTAAAGGGGAAGTCCACTCTAACACTAAAATTGCTACATCTACTGGCATCCACGATCTAAGACTAACCTATCTAACCCTGTAAAGAAGAAATTGTTTTACATACCTTTTTTGAAGCCGATCCAGTCTCCAGCGGCGGAAGCTCTGTAGAGGACACAGGCTGGGAAATTAATGGGAAGTGACATCACCCATAGAGTTACTATGGGGCTTCCATTGTCGGCTGCCTCTTCTGCACACGCCTCCACAGCAAAGCTGCCACTGACAGCTCAGCGTGGGACCGGAGCGCCTTCAAAAAAGGTATGTGTAGTAATTTCTTCTTTACAGGTCTAGAACGTGGATGCAAGTACATTTAGAAATTTTAGTAATAGGGTGGACTTCAACTTTAATTTAAAAAGGTGCTAATCTATTTATGCATACGTAGGCAGTAACCAGAATGACCTCCTTTGATGACGCCCTGGATGAGGGGCAAAACGAGTTGACGCATTTCTGGTTCATGTTAACCATTGACACAATTTCCGATCCGTGGAATGCACGCCATACAGCGGGGAACTTGGATGTTTTCACTGATGCCTGTTTTTGCCAGATATACTGTAAGTGGCGCCTTTAATGTGCTTGATAACATATTTTAGCTGTATTTCACTATGAGTTTGTTCTCTATTTCCCCATCTATGGAGTGTGGCGCATCCTTTCTGTTATAAAGTACCCTCTTGGAAGAGTTTTTTGAGGAACCATCCTACACATGCCCAGATCTATAGATCACTGCTTTTTTGACCCCAGACTGTGAAGCTGAGGGTCCATTGTTTCTGGTGAGTGGGGTCACCGAAAGGGGAGTCACCTCACACTTTGCAAAGTTTGGAGCACTTTGCACTTTTTTTCATATAAGCACTTAGCACTTTATAGATTTGTGCATATTATGATATATATATTTTTGTTGCATTTTGATTTTGTATGGTACAAACGCATTGATGTATATTGCACTAACCACCATGATGTGTATTGAATAATATATGCTGCCAGTGCTGTTTCATATTTTCTATCACTTTTAAGGTTACAGCACCTTTGCACAGAGGCTGCAGTTCTGTGTTTTTTATATATTTATTTAGATTTAATACTTTAGCGCGAGTTTTGAATAGTTTTATAGTAACCAGAATGGACTTCATTTGTCACAGTGTTTGAATTGTCCCACAGGAACAAATCAGAATCAAAGACAGAGCTTCATTCAGTCACTTTAACAATAAGCCGGCTAAAGATGGTTTGAATCTCAGCCTGTTTAGCAAGGACCAGATGACTTTCAAATGATCTATGGCCAAACTGAATTCACTCAAGTCGATCAATTGATCGACTTGAGTACAACCAGTATGTCGCATTTTCGGCATGTGGTTTCTGCCAGTGGCTATAGCCACCAGCAATGATCACTGTGCTCTCCCAGCAGAATGGCTGTGAAATTAATGGGAAGTGACATCACCCATAGAGTTCCTATGGGGCTTCCATTGTCAGCTGCCTCCTCTGCACCCGCCTTCACAGCAAAACCGCTGCTGACTGTTCAGCATGGGACCAGACCAGATCGGCTTCAGAAAAGGTATGTATAGCGATTTCTTCTTTACACGGCTAGAAATGTTAGTCTTAGGTCGTGGATGTCTGTAGATATGGCAATTTTAGTGTTAGGGTGGACTTACCCTTTAACCAAGTTTTCCACCCTATCATCCCTAAATGTATTGTTTTTCTTTTTTGGAAGGTAGTGTAGCATAGATAGATTGGTTAGTATTTTAATCTGTTATTTTGGCACTGCAGAGAGTTGGTGGAGATTTACTAAATCGGGTGCACACAGATTCTGGTACAGCTGTGCATAGCAATCAGCTTCTAGGCTTTTTTGTCAAAGCTTAGTTGAACAAGTTAGAAGCTCATTGGTTACTATGCACAGCTGCACCAGATTTGGTGTACACCAGTTTTAGTAAATTCCCTTGTTTGTGTCCTAGGGTTTTTGAAGGCTAGTATATTTAGGAAGGTTTTATAATGATAAGGAAATTATCTTAGATATGGCGTCCCATAGCTACGTTTCTAAGCTGCTTGGTAGGAACTTTGTAGGTGGATTGTATCTTCACTGGTTAATTAAAAAATGTTCCCAAGTCTGTGTTTTGGCAGCTGTGGGCCTCTTTTCTACATTTAGATGCAAACATTTTTTTGATATATGCTATGCAGGCAGGGGCAGACTGACCATTGAGCGACTCGGGCACTGCCCGAGGCCCCTGGGCCACTAGGGGGCCCCATCAGGGTTGCCAGCCTCAGTAAAACCAGGGACAGTATGTATAAATCTGTGTTTTTTTTACATCTGTCTGTGTATACTGTGTGTACATGTATGTGTATACTGTGTGATTGTATACTGTGTGTGTGTATACTGTGTGGCCCCATAATCTCTGATTGCCTGGGGGCCCCATAATCTCCTATTGCCCAGGGGCCCCATGAGTTATCAGTCCACCCCTGTATGCAGGTACTGCATTACTTTAGCTGACAATTGTGTGGTTGTGCAACACTGTACCTAAATAAACTTTTTGTCAAATAGAGCTTTCTTTTGATGGTATTTGATCACCTCAGCGGTTTTTTATTTTTTGCACTATAAACAGAAACAATTTTGAAAAAAAAAACAATATTTTTTACTTTCTGCTTTAAAACATTCCCAATAAAAAAAAATGTAAAAAATCTAATTTCTTCATCAATTTAGACCAATATGTATTCTGCTTCATGTTTTTGGTAAAAATAAATCCCAATAAGCGTATATTGATTGGTTTGCGCAAAAGTTATAGCATCTACAAACTATGGGATATTTTTATTCATTTATTTATTTTTTACCAGTTATGGCGGCAATAAACGACTTATAGCGGTACTGCGATATTACGGTAGACAAATTGAATACCTGACACTTTTGACACTTTTTGGGGATCATTGACACTAATACAGTGATCAGTGCTAAAAAAATACACTATCACTGTACTAATGACACTGGTAGGGAAGGGGTTAACATCAGGTGCAATAAGGGTTAAGTGTGCGCCTAAGTTGTGCTTACTCACTGTGGGGGAGGTGCTTTGATTAGGGGAGAGCAAAGATCCATGATCTCGCTTTGCAGAAACACAGGATCAATACCTTCCCCTCTGGCAGAACAACAATCTGCCTTGTTTACATAGGCAGATTGTCATTCTGCCTCTGTGCTCTGTAATGGGTGGGCGCCGGCAGTCATCGAGTCCGTGGTACCTGCCACTGGGCTCCCACTTTGTGCTCCAGGCCTGGAAGTGTCAGATCAAATACTAGGTATGTGATCCGGCACAGAGCGGCCACCCTGCCGCAGTAAATTTACGGTGGTCCGCAAGCAGTTAATATTTCTGCGTATGCCAATATATTTATATGTTTATATATGACAGGGTTTAAAAAAAGGTTGCTGTGGATAATACCCAGCCCTTAGTGTAGTGTGTATTGGGTTGTGGGAAAAAGAGAGAATGGGTGTGCCTGTACATCTGCTATAACCTTGTCATGTTTAGCAAACTTATGTACAAAATGGTTGTTGGAATCACGCTAACCCTTTTGTGATTGCCATTTCTACACACTATAGCTATAATAAGACTTACCTATTATGTTTAATCTGACAATTAGCAAATTGACAAACCCAGAGAAATATGTAGATACATATTCATATAAGTAATGAAAGCTTGATGCAGTTTTGTTTTTGTAAAATTATAAAAGTGACTATGTTGCTTTTTAACTACTTGCTTACTGGGCACTTAAACCCCCCTCCTGCCCAGACCAATTTTCAGCTTTCAGTGCTCTCACACTTTGAATGACAATTACTCAGTCATGCAACACTGTACCCAAACAATTTTTTTGTCCTTTTTTTCATACAAATAGAGCTTTCATTTGGTGGTATTTGATCACCTCTGGGTTTTTTAATTTTTGCGCTATAAATGAAAAAAGACCGAAAATTTTGAAAAAAAATGCTTTTTTCTTCGTTTCTGTGATAAAATTTTGCAAATTAGCAATTTTTATTCATAAATGTTGGCCACAATTTATACTGCTACATATCTTTGGTAAAAATAACCCAAATTAGTGGATATTATGTGGTCTGTGTGAAATTTATAGAGTCTACAAGCTATGGTACAAATCATAAAAAAATAATCACATCTGATCACACCTGATGTACTGAGGCCCATCTCCTTTCTTGAGACCATAACAAGCCAGGAAAGTACAAATGCCCCCCAAATGACCCCTTTTTGGAAAGTAGACATTCAAGGGTATTTAGTAAGAGGCATGGTGAGTTATTTGAAGTTGTCATTTTTTCCCACAATTCTTTGCAAATTAAGGTTTTTTTTATTTTTTATATTTTTTTCAGAAAATTGTCATTGTAATAGCTTATTTCTCTCACATGGAATGTGCATACCACAAATGACACCACAAAATACATTCGGCTACTCCTCCTGAGTATTACAATACCACATGTGTGGGACTTTTTCACTAACTGGCCACATACAGAGGCCCAACATGCAGGGAGCATCATCAGGTGTTCAAGGAGCATAAATTACCCATCTAACTTGTTGACTACCTATTACATTTTGAAGGCCCTAGAGCACCAGGACAATGGAAACGCCCACAAAATGACCCCATTTTGGAAAGCTAACACCCCAACGTATAATCTATGAGGCATAATGAGTCTTTTGAACGGTTAATTTTTTTCCAGAAGTTTTTGGAAAATGTGGAAAAATATGAAAACACATTTTTTTTTACACAAAGTTGTCCGTTTATAAGATATTTCCAACACATAGCATTTACATAGCAAAAATAACACCCCGAAATACATTCTGCTACTCCTCCTGAGTAAAACGATACCACATGTGTGAGACTTTTACACAGCCTGACCACATACAGAGGCCTAACATTGAAGTAGCACCTTCAGGTGTTCTAGGAGCATAAATTACACATCTCGATTCTCACCCACCTATTACACTTTTGAAGGTCCTGGAGCACCAGGACAATGTAAACGCCCACAAAATGACCCCATTTTGGAAAGCTAACACCCCAACGTATAATCTATGAGGCATAATGAGTCTTTTGAATGGTTCATTTTTTTCCAGAAGTTTTTGGAAAATGTGGAAAAAAATGAAAACGCATTTTTTTTTACACAAAGTTGTCCGTTTATAAGATATTTCCAACACATAGCATTTACATAGCAAAAATAACACCCCGAAATACATTCTGCTACTCCTCCTGAGTAAAATGATACCACATGTGTGAGACTTTTACACAGCCTGACCACATACAGAGGCCTAACATTGAAGTAGCACCTTCAGGTGTTCTAGGAGCATAAATTACACATCTCATTTCTCACCCACCTATTACACTTTTGAAGGCCCTGGAGCACCAGGACAATGGAAACGCCCACAAAATGACCCCATTTTGGAAAGCTAACACCCCAACGTATAATCTAAGAGGCATAATGAGTCTTTTGAACGGTTCATTTTTTTCCAGAAGTTTTTGGAAAATGTGGAAAAAAATGAAAACGCATTTTTTTTTTACACAAAGTTGTCCGTTTATAAGATATTTCCAACACATAGCATTTACATAGCAAAAATAACACCCCGAAATACATTCTGCTACTCCTCCTGAGTAAAACGATACCACATGTGTGAGACTTTTACACAGCCTGACCACATACAGAGGCCTAACATTGAAGTAGCACCTTCAGGTGTTCTAGGAGCATAAATTACACATCTCGATTCTCACCTACCTATTACACTTTTGAAGGTCATGGAGCACCAGGACAATGTAAACGCCCACAAAATGACCCAATTTTGGAAAGCTAACACCCCAACGTATAATCTATGAGGCATAATGAGTCTTTTGAACGGTTCATTTTTTTCCAGAAGTTTTTGGAAAATGTGGAAAAAAATGAAAACGCATTTTTTTTTTACACAAAGTTGTCCGTTTATAAGATATTTCCAACACATAGCATTTACATAGCAAAAATAACACCCCGAAATACATTCTGCTACTCCTCCTGAGTAAAACGATACCACATGTGTGAGACTTTTACACAGCCTGACCACATACAGAGGCCTAACATTGAAGTAGCACCTTCAGGTGTTCTAGGAGCATAAATTACACATCTCATTTCTCACCCACCTATTACACTTTTGAAGGCCCTGGAGCACCAGGACAATGGAAACGCCCACAAAATGACCCCATTTTGGAAAGCTAACACCCCAACATATAATCTATGAGGCATAATGAGTCTTTTGAATGGTTCATTTTTTTCCAGAAGTTTTTGGAATATGTGGAAAAAAAATGAAAACCCATTTTTTTTTTACACAAAGTTGTCCGTTTATAGGATATTTCCAACACATAGCATTTACATAGCAAAAATGACACCCCAAAATACACTGTGACACTCCTTCTGAGTATGGCAATACCACATGTGTGAGACCTTTACACAGCCTGGCCACATACAGAGATCCAACATGCAAGGAACACCATCAGGTGTTCCAGGGACACATAGCATGCATATACCAAGAATTACACCCCAAAATACATTATGCTGAGCAAAGAGAAACAAAAGATTACCTGTGGTTTTAGTAGTATAGTTGTCCCCAGGAGGATAGCACTGGTCCAGGCAGCAGGCAGGGACTTGGTCAGCAACAGCGAACACAATTTTTCAGGCAGCAGGCAGAAATACTGTCCATAGTCAGTACAGGCAGCAGGCAGGGATACTGTCCATAGGTCAGTGCAGTGCAGGGTCAGTGCAGGCAGAGATTGTCAGCAGTGCCAAAATATTGGTCTTGGTAGTAGGCAGAAACAAGGTCCATGTGCTGTGGTCAGTGCGACAAACAGAGGCATGACAGCAGTAACTCCTACAGGCAGCAGGCAGAAGTAGGGCCTCGTTCAGAACAGAATGGGGACAGGGGTAGAGGCTTCTCCCACCCAAATCTCTTTGAAGCCTCCGAGTCTCCAGACCCTAATCTAGGAATGAGAAAACAAAGAAAATTGTTTTCTTCATCCAGAAAAACTATTCTGGAGCCCCTCACATATGTGAGACCCCTGTGTTGAATCCCACTAGTCCAGTTGCAGGGTACAAGATCAGTCCAAGAGGCAGGCAAGAGGCATGGTCAAACAGTCCAAGGTCAGTTCCAGATCAGGCAAAGGTATGTACAGAATCGTTAGGCAGAAGCATGGTCGAATAACAGTCCAGGGTCAGTTCCATATCAGGCAGAGGTATGTACAGAATCGTTAGGCAGAAGCATGGTCGAAAAAACAGTCCAGGGTCAGTTCCAGATGAGGCAGCGGTATGTACAAAATCGGCAGGCAGAAGCGTGGTCAAATAACAAGCCAGGGTCAGTTACAGAGCAGGCAGTGGCATAAGGGGTGTGAAGGCAGGAACTGAGGATTACGGTTACCATACTTCACTAATAATTTAGTGAAGTATGGTAACGGCGGAAGCATTCACCTATACAGAGGCCTGGTTCGGAAGGACATTCTGCACAATAATAAGATGTGTCTCTTCTGACTCCTGCTCTGGTACACACCTTACATCTTTTTTGGCGTCTTTGGCCTGTTGGTCTGGGAGGGAGTTTATCTGGAAAGTGGCGCTTGGAGAGTCGACTAACAACATCTGATCGGATGTTTACTGGTGGGCCGTTCGGGAATATAAGGGCAGTGTAAATTTCCTCCAGGTAGCCAAGGAAGCGTTGGGGGTTTTGGGTGGATTTGCAGTAAATGATATAGGAGTTGTATATGGCCAATTGAAAAAAATAAATCGCTACTTTTTTGTACCAGTGGTATGTCCTTCTTGAGGCAAGATATGGTTCCAACATTTGATCGTTAAAGTCGACTCCCCCCATAAACAAATTGTATTGATGGATGCATGTGGGTTTCTGGATGGGGCCATTCCTTCTGGGGATTTCCACATAGGTGTTGTTGTGGATGGAAGACAACATATACACATCCCTTCTGTCCCTCCACTTCACTGCCAGAATCTCTTTGTTACGCAGACATGCCGTTTCTCCTTTTCTCAACTTCTTATTAACAAGACTTTGAGGAAAGCCCTTCCGATTTTTTTTCACGGTGCCACATGCTGGCGTCTTCTTCCGATATAGGTTGTGGAACAGGGGCAGAGAAGTGTAGAAGTTATCTACATACAGGTGGTATCCTTTGTCGAGTAGGGGGTATATGAGGTCCCAAACAACTTTCCCGCTGGTTCCCAAGTAGTCCGAGCAATTAGGAGGCTGCAGCTGGGTGTCCTTCCCTTCGTACACCCTGAAGGAATATGTGTACCCTGTGGCTCGGTCACATAGTTTGTACACCTTCACCCCATAGCGGGCCCTTTTGCTGGGGATATATTGCTTAATTTTAAGCCTGCCGCTAAATTTCACAAGGGACTCATCTACACATATTTGTTGGTCCGGGGTGAACAGCTGGGGGAATACTTCGGAAAAATAATTTAATATTGGGCGAATTTTGTAAAGCCTGTCAAAATTTGGATCAGTTCGGGGAGGGCACTGGGTATTGTCGCTGAAATGTAGGAACCTCATTATCATCAGATACCTGGTTCTGGGCATTACCGCGGAGAAGAGCGGCATGTGGTGGAGGGGGTGGGTTGACCAATAGGAACGGAATTCGTTTTTTTGAGTGAGCCCCATATTCAATGTGAGGCCCAAAAAAACCTTGAACTCCTCCACTGTCAGGTCTCTCCACTCAAAGGGACGGGCATAATATGATGTGGGATTTTGCAAAATAAATTGCTGTGCATACAGGTTGGACTGGGCCACAATTGACGCCAACATGTCCTCCGTAAAAATTAAATAAAAAAAATTAATTGGGATGAAATTCCCTGTATCCACCTGGACTCCTGGCTGGGCCGTGAAAGGGGGAACGCTAGCTTCTCCTGAATTGGGAGGAAGCCACAAGGGGTTCTGAAGTGCAAAGGGAAGGCTGGCATGGGACCTAACCCTTTGGGGCTGGGGTGACACCCCACTGGTACTTGGCCTTTCTTGCCGAGGCACTGCGGTGCTAGTGGATGGCACTGCAGTGCTAGTGGATGCCACTGCGATGCTGGCGGATGCCACTGCGGTGCTGGCGGATGCCACTGCGGTGCTGGTGGATGCCACTGCCTCCTCACTAGAACGCCTTCGTTTGGTGGGCCGAGTTTCTTCCTCCGAGTCTGTAAGTGTTTCACTACTGAGGACTGGCTCGTAATTTACGTCAGAATCCGAATTGGAGAGGGAATCTGAAAAAGAGAGCTCCGCGTTGCTCTCGTCGGCCGTAGAAAGAATTTGGTATGCCTCCTCGGCGGAAAAGCTTTTTTTGGACATGGCTGCTGGTGGTTTATGAGATTGCACAGCTGTGTGCTAAGCCTGCACTGATGAGGTGGCACTAATTGATGGCACAGATGTGCACTGATGAGGCGGCACAGGTGGGCACTGATCGCACAGATAGGCACTGATGAGGCGGCACAGATGGGCACTGATGGGCACTGATGAGGCGGCACAAATGGGCACTGAGGCAGCAGATGAGCACTGAGGAAGCAGCACAGATGTGCACAGATTTACACTAATGAGGCGGCACAGGTGGGCACAGATATGCACTGATGTGGCACAGGTGAGGTGGCACAGATGGGCACTGATGAAGCGGCACAGATGGGCACTGATGAAGCGGCACAGATGGGCACTGATAAGGCAGCACAGATGGGCACTGATAAGGCAGCACAGATGTGCACTGAAGCAACAGATGGGCACTGATTGGTACAGATGGGCACTGATGAGGTGGCACAGATGGGCACTGAGGAGATGGCACAGATGGGCACTGATGAGTTGGCACAGATGGGCACTGATGAGTTGGCACAGATGCGCACTGATTGCACAGATGCGCACTGATTGCACAGATGCGCACTGCACAGACGGGCACTGATGGGCACAGACGAGCACTGATGGGCACAGACGGGCACTGATGGGCACAGACGGGCACTGATGGGCACTGATGGGCACAGACGGGCACAGATGGGCACAGATGGGCACTGATGATGCACTGATGGCACAAGTGGGCACTGATGTGCACAGGTGGGCACAGATGGCACTATATTGGTGTCACTGTGGGCACTGTTGGGCACTTTTTGGGCACACTTTGCTGTTTTACTACTCACAGAATCTCTCTCTCCTCACACGCTGTCTCTGTGTGAGGAGAGAGAGAGCCGGCAATGAGAGATGATCTCAATTGTTTACCTTTTAGATCATCTCTCATTGGAGGCGGCGATCGCGCTGTAAACGGCCGCTGTGATTGGCCGTTTACAGCGATCTGTGATTGGCTGTGTCCAAGGGACACGGCCAACACAGATTTTCCCCGAGGCGCGCTCACGAGAGCGCGCTGGGAATGAGGAAAGGGGAGGACGTCAATGGACGTCGTCCCGGTTTTTCAGATCCGCGCTGTTGCCATCATTTGGCAATGGCCCGGATCTGAGCAGGTTAAACAAATATAAAAATGATCTTCATGAAAAAAATAAAAGATGACTTGTACCTCTCTGACAGGCGGCAAGTCCTAACTTCACTCTTTTTAGAGGCTAAGGCCCCCCAAAGAATCTTCTGCATCCAAAACACAAGACATATTGAAGTAGTGAAAATCTGCTGGAAAGTTCCAGAACTGCCAAGTGTATTGTTTAACAGCCATTAAACTAACTGCACTAAAGCAACTCATTCGGATTCAGATTACTTTATTAATCCCAAAGGGAAATTAATATGATACAGTTACATTCAACAAAGACAACACAAGATCACAATAATGAACAGAATAAGACACAATAAAATGACCAATAACAGCCATTAGTAACAAATAAAACCAATTAAAACTATACTCTAATAAACCATCCATACTATTAAAATATAACATAGAATAAATAACCCAGATTGAAAAATAACAGAAAATCAAACTACCATAATGCAAATAGTACACCACTTTCTTTAGCATTACCGTAAATAATAATTAACATAATAACAACATACTTTATAAACTTTGGATTTCAGATGCTTTCTGGGGAAAAGGAAAATGTCCCTGTACTTAACCACTTACAGGCCACCAGCCGTCATTATACAGCGGCTTTTTGAAGTGGAATATCATTGTTATGGCAGCAGCTAGCTGCCATAACCCTGGTATCCACTCCTTCAGCGGGTGGTCCGTTTTCAGATAAAAGTGGTCTCAGCTGCGGATTCGGCGCAAGATCACTTTTATCGGTGGCTGGAGAGGGTCCTCTGCGCTCCGAAGCCCTCTGCCGCTTACTGGAGGCAATCGGATCCTGTCCCCTGTTTGGCTGCCTGCCAAGTGAGGGGAAGATGGCCCCCACATGGCTCCATAGCATTGCAGGGCGGAAGCAACGTCAAAACATCACTTCCGCCCATACCTCTTAAAGGGACATTTTTTGGGGGGGATTTTTTTCAAACGACATTTTTTTTTTTTTATTGCATTTTAGTGTAAATATTAGATCTGAGGTCTTTTTGACCCCAGATCTCATATTTAAGAGGTCCTGTAATGCTTTTTTTCTATTACAAGGGATGTTTACATTCCTTTTAATAGGAATAAAAGTGACACTTTTTTTTTTTAAGAACAGTATAAAAATAAGAAATAAAAAGTAAAATAAATAAGAAAAAACAAACAAACATTTTTTAACACGCCCCGTCCTGTCGAGCTTGTGTGCAGAAGTGAACGCATACGTGAGTAGCGCCCGCATATGAAAACGGTGTTTAAACCACAAATGTGAGGTATCACCGCAATCGTTAGAGCGAGAACAATAATTCTAGCCATAGACCTTCTCTGTAACTCAAAACATGCAACCTATAGAATTTTTTAAATGATGCCTATGGAGATTTTTAAGGATAAAAATTTGTCGCCATTCCAAAGGGGGTGCAATTTTGAAGCATGACATGTTGGGTATCAATTTACTCGGCGTAACATTATCTTTCACAATATAAAAAAAATGGGCTAACTTTACAGTTGTCTTATTTTTTAAATTTAAAAAAGTGTATTTTTCCCCAAAAAAGTGCGCTTGTAAGACCGCTGCGCAAATACGGTGTGACAGAAAGTATTGCAACGGCCGCCATTTTATTCTCTAGGGTGTTAGAAAACAAAATATATAATGTTTGGGGGTTCTAAGTAATTTTCTAGCAAAAAAATATGATTTTAACTTGTAAACAACACGTTTAAAAAATAGGCCCGGTCCTTAAGTGGTTAAAACTTATCCTGCAATTTCAGGATAGTTGGTGCTGGTTCAATGCATTTGCAGATTTTCAAATCTTTTACGGAATAATGCAAGTCTTCGTACTTGAGTTTCAACTGGACAAAGCTGTAAAGATCTCTGCAAACATCCAATATTTAGATCTGGTGGTAGAGATGGGGATATTATAATAAAGGATTTATATAGCACCAACAGTTTGCGCATCGCTTTACAACATGAGAGCAGACAGCACAGTTATAGTTCAATTTAATACAGGGGAAATCAGAGGGCCCTGCTCATTAGAGCTTACAATCTAGAAGGGAGGGTCAAGTGATACAAAAGGTAATAACTGTGGGGGATGAGCTGATGGAGAAAGTGAAATGACAGTTAGGTGGAGGCAGGATAGACTTCTCTGAAGAGAAGGGTTTTCAGGGAAGATAGTCAGATAGATTGGGGTAGGGAGTCACAATGAGAGAGGCTCGTGAGAAGTCCTGGAGGTGAGCATGGGAGGAGATGACAAAGGAGCCAAAGAGTAGGGGTCTTGTGAGGAACGAAGATGGATATATGCAAAGCTGTAACACTTATCCTTGTGGTTGTAGAAAAGAGGGATTTTTGGTGGGACTTTTTAGTGCCAACAAAATAATAATAATAATAATAATAATAATAATAATTTCAGTCACATAGTAAGTATGAAAAGATGAATTTCAAGATTTTTATTAATACATACAAACATGATTAAAAAATGTTAATATAAATTGTGTGCACATATACCAGGATACATCGTGAATTCAGAATAGATAACAAAATATAGTCACTCGAAGATTGCATTAGAGCGGTAATCCCGACATGACATGTTTCGCCACTATGGGCTCATCAGGGGATATTTTGAGGACAGTTAGATGTAACACTGCATAAAACCAAAACAAAATTAAAACCATTACAATAACTAAGGATGCAATAGGAAAATTGAGATGAAAAGAATAATAATGATACAATACGACAAGCTGTCGACTACAATGCCCAACGTCAATCACTCACCCACATGACGATCTTCTATCTGTGACTCAAGATCAAGTCATGAAAAAACGTTGATGCGTAGTGCACATGGGGAAACGCCAATTATGGCTTGAAGGTGTCTCTTCAGCTAAGATCTAACCAACAAAATGGTGCAGAAATCGGTAAATTGGTTGGGTAAAGTAAGAGGAAATGAATCCACTAAAATAATGTGGGTGAATAGGGAAGGGGGTAGAGGGGGTGGAGGAAGAGATCGGAGAGGGATAACTAGAGGGAGGGGAGGAAAAAAGGGGGGAGGGAAAGGGGGGGGTGAAAGGGGGAGGGGGGAAAAAAGGGGGGGGAATAGGGATGGCCGGGACAGATAGGCGAAGGGGGGATGGGAGGGGAGGAAGAGGGAGAATGGAGGAGGGGAAGGGGTAGGATAGAGGAATGGAAAAGGGAGGGGAGGAAAAGAAAAAGGGGGGAGGGGGAAAGAGAGACAGGAATGAAGGGGAGGGAGGGGGGGAGGACAGGGGGAGAGGGGGGGAAGGGAGGGTTGGGGTGTAAGGAAGTGAGGAATAGGTATGAAAGTAAATGATGAACTGTGAATGGGGAGTGATGAAAGGTGCGGAAGGTGAAGAATGAAGATGGTCATCTTGAGAACCATAAAAAAGGTGATAACTGGAAGTGAACTGGTGTGAAGGGATAGGGTATTCCTGAGAGAAAGATAGCTTACTTACATCAGATAAAATAATAAATTAGAGAAAAAGCCAAGGGTACTTGAACTGCAGACAAAGGTCTGTAAAGAATGTTACAATGAGTAGCTGCGAAAGGTAAAACGGATAGATTTTAAATCTATTTTATTTATATCTTTGATAAAATGATCTTAGATAACTAGTTTAATTATTTCCTGATCAGCCGTCACATTTGTACTGCGGTAGGTTGGCTCTCCTGCATGAATCGCCATCATTGTACATCTGGAGCTTACAAGGCGATCTGTGGGCGCTCGCATGCCCATTCGCTAGCGGGGGAGCCAATCAGCGAGCCCGATGGACTCGATGTCTGCCGGCCACCTGCGATCGCTCCACAGAGAGGCAGAACAGGGATCTGCCAGTGTAAACAAGCAGACCCCATTCTGTCAGGGGAGTAGAGTGAGCTTGTCTGTTCCTAGTGATTAGTAGGGATGAGCTGAACACCCCCCGGTTCGGTTCGTGGCCAAACATGCGAACAGACAAAAAATTTGTGCGAACTTGCGAACACCGTTAAAGTCTATGGGACTCGAACGTGAAAAATCAAAAGTGCTAATTTTAAAGGCTAATATGCAAGTTATTGTCATAAAAAGTGTTTGGGGACCCAGGTCTTGCCCCAGGGAACATGCACCAATGCAAAAAAAAGTTTTAAAAACAGCCGTTTTTTTCGAGAGCAGTGATTTTAATAATGCTTAAAGTGAAATAATAAAAGTGAAATATTCCTTTAAAATATCATGGCTGGGGGGTGTCTATAGTATGCCTGTAAAGTGGTGCATTTTTCCCGTGTTTAGAACAGTCCTTTCACAAAATGACATTTCTAAAGGAATAAAAGTCATTTAACCACTTCCCTACCTGCCCATAGTCATATGACATCCACAGATGGGATCTCCCATCCTGGGTGGACGTCATATGATGTCCTGGGATTCCCGGCCGTCTAGGGGGCGCGCGCGCGCTGCTGGGACCCGGTGCGCGTGCCCGGCGGCCGCGATGTTCGCCGGGCACCCGCGATTGCCCGTTAACCGGGCCGGCATGTGGATCTGTGCGTGTAAACACACAGATCCACAGCCTGTCAGCTCTGAGGCGAGCGATCTGTGTTCCCAGAACGGAGGAACACAGATCGGTCTCCTCCCCTAGTGCGTCCCCTCCCCCTTCAGTTAGAATCATTCCCTAGGAAACATATTAACCCCTCCCCGCCCCCTAGTGGTTAACCCCTTCACTGCCTGTCACATTTACACAGTAATCAATGCAATTTTATAGCATTGATCGCTGTATAAATGTGATTGGTCCCAAAAATGTGTCAAAAGTGTCCGATGTGTCCGCCATAATGTCGCAGTCACCAAAAAAAATCGCGATTGCCGCTAAAAAAAATAAAAAAATATTTTTTTTTAAAAAATGCCATAAATCTATCCCGTATTTTGTAGACGTTATAACTTTTGCGCAAACCAATCAATATACGCTTATTGCGATTTTTTTTACCAAAAATATGTAGAAGAATACGTATCGGCCAAAACTGAGGAAAAAATGTGTTTTTAAAAAAGAAAAATTGGGATATTTATTATAGCAAAAAGTAAAAAATATTGTGTTTTTTTCAAAATTGTCGCTCTTCTTTTGTTTATAGCGCAAAAAATAAAAACCGCAGAGGCGATCAAATACCACCAAAAAAAAGCTCTATTTGTGGGGAAAAAAAGGACATCAATTTCTTTTGGGTACAACGTCGCACGACCGCGCAATTGACGTTTAAAGTGCGACAGTGCTAAAAACTAAAAATTGGCCTGGGAAGAAAGGGGGTGAAATTGCCCGGTATTGAACCGGTTAAAACTGCTTGCGGCTGTAATGCAATGTCGGGTCCCGGCAATATAGATGAAAATCATTGAGAAAAATGGCATGGGTCACCCCCCCAGCCCATTACCAGGCCCTTTGGGTCTGGTATGGATATTAAGGGGAACCCCGCACCCAAATTACAAAAAATAAAGCGTGGGGGCCACAGGCCCTATATACTCTGAACAGCAGTATACAGGCGGTCCCCGGGTTAAAAACAAGATAGGGACTGTAGGTTTGTTCTTTAGTTGAATCCGTTTGTAATTTGGAACAGGTACATTTTTTAAGTGTAGCTCCAGCCAAAAAAATCTATTTTTAAGCTTTTTGGATAACATAGGGAAGGGTTATCGCCCCTGTAACATTTGTTTTTGCTGTCTGTGCTCCTGTTCAGAAGATTTCACCTCACTTTCTGTCCCAATAACAATTGGATTTTGAAAATTTGGGATTGTTAGGGAAACAAGGATTGGTTATAAAGCATCAGTGGAGACACCTTTTTCCCATATTAACTCTTACAGGAGAGAATTTCCCTTCCTAGGGGTAGATTTCCTCTCACTTCCTGTTGCCTCCCTCCGTTTGTAAGTAGGAGTCGTTTGTAAGTCGGATGTTTGAAAATTGGGGACCACCTGTATATACAATACAGCCTGCCCTATATACTCTGTGTAAAATTGGGCCTTAGGTGTTGGTGGTACCAGAACACAGTAAGCCCTCACAGTTACTCTTGGTGGGCACTGGAATGGGCCCAGCTGTGAAATATTATGTCAAGAATTGTAATTACATGCCACTGTTAAACAGGGGCAGAAAAATTGGGCCTTTGGTGGTGGTGGTGCCACAACACTGTAAGCCCTCACAGTTACTCTTGGTGGGCGCTGGAACGGGCCCTGATGTGAAGTATTATATCAAGATTTGTAATTACATGCCCCTGTTAAACAGGGGAAAAAAAATTGGGCCTTAGGTAGTGGTGGTGGCGCCCTGAACCAAAAATATTCTTATGCCGCGTACACACGATCAGACTTTATGGCATACTTGGTCCGGTGTACCGGATTTCGTCGGACAATTTGATCGTGTGTGGGCTCCAGCGGACTTTGTTTTCTCAAAAGTTTGACGGACTTAGATTTAAAACATGTTTCAAATCTATCCGACGGACTCAAGTCCGGTCGAAAAGTCCGCTCGTCTGTATGCTAGTCCAACGGACAAAAACCGACGCTAAAGCAGCTATTGGCTACTGGCTATGAACTTCCTTGTTTTAGTCCGGTCGTACGTCATCACAGACTTTAGTTGATTGTGTGTAGGCAAGTCCATTCATTCGGAAAGTCCGTCGTAAAGTCCGTCGAAAAGTCTGCCGGGCAAAGTATGCCATAAAGTCCAGTCGTGTGTACGCGGCATAAGACGCTATCATCATGAAGATTGAGGAGGAATTGGATAGTCACTCAGCATAATAGGATAGTCATTCAGCATATGCAGTCTTCAAGGAATCCCACATCCATAGAAAATCAATTGCTTACATCAGCATCAGGTGCTTGGTAGCTGGTGATCCAAGACGGTTTCATTTTATGAATGATAGCCGCTCTTTCTGTGACTGAACGAAGCCTCAGCAACATGTTGTCCAGCACCAGGAAATTGTAACCTAACAGGTCTCCTGAAGATGTTTCATCCTCTGCTCCCTCTGCGAAGGCTGGACAAGTTCTGCAACCTTACCCTAGTAACATGGATCAAGAAGGGTTGCCAGCCAGTAATGATGCCTCCCCTTGATACCACGAATCCGAGGGTCCTTTCGCAGGCTTTGCAGGATCAGGGAGGCCATGCAGCGTAAGTTTGCAGAGGCATTCGATCCTAAGTCCTCTGGGTCACTAAGGATCACATGATCCTCAACCACCTCCTCCCAGCCACGTACAACTCCATGGGTTGCTGGGGACTGAAAACGATTCCTCCTCTTCTTCTTCCTGTGTGATCAACGGGCCCACAGAAATACTATCTGGATAAAGGGGGCTTTGAGAGGTAAGGAAGTCCTCCTCTTCCTCCCGCTGTTCTGCCTCAAGTGCCCTGTCCATTATTCCAAGAAGCGTGTGCTCCAACAGGAAAACAAGAGGGACAGTATCACTGATGCATGCACTGTCACTGCTCACCATCCTCGTGGCCTCCTCAAATGGTGACAGGACAATGCATGCATCCTTGATCAGTAGCCACTGGTGTAGCAAAAAAAAAGCCAAGCTCCCCTGACCCTGTCCTGATGCCATACTCACACAGGTACTCATTGATGGCCCTCCGCTGTGTGTGCAGCAGCTGCAGCATTGCCAATGCTGAGTTCCACCTGGTGGGCATGTCTCAAATGAGGCGGTTCTTGGGCAGGTTGCATTCTCTTTAAATGTCAGTCAGCCGAGCATTGGCATTATATGACCGGCAGAAATGACCACAGACTTGCCTGGCCTGCCTTAGGAGAGCCTGTAAGCCTGGGTACCTGCTCAAGAACCGCTGCACCACCAAATTCAGGATGTGAGCCAAACAGGGAACATGGGTCAAGTGTCCCTGTCGGAGGGCGGAGAGGAGGTTGGTGCCATTGTTGCATACAACCATTCCTGGCTGAAGCTGGCATGGCGTCAACCACCTCTGAGCCTGCCCCTGCAGAGCTGCCAGAATCTCTGCCCCAGTGTGGCTCCTATCCCCTAAGCAGGCCAACTCATGCACCGCATGGCATCTTTTTGCCTGAGTGCTTGCGTAGCCCCTTGAATGCCTACAGAGGACAAATCTGCAGAGGAAGAGGTTCAGAGGACAAATCTGCAGAGGAAGAAGCCGTAGAGGAAGAAGAAGAGGAGGGGGTGGAGGAGAGAGCTGTGGCAGAATCACAACTACTAGCATTTTGGAGGCATGGCTGTGGAACAAGCTCCAACAATACTGAAACCTGTCCTGCATCCTTCCCAGCTGCCAGCAGAGTTACCCAGTGTGCCGTGAAAGAAAGGTAACGTCCCTGTCCATGCCTGCTGGACCATGTGTCAGCGGTAATATGCACCTTACTGCCTTCCACATGCTGGTAGAGAGCTGTTTGGGAACCTGCCACTGAGGTACCACACATTCCACAAATTCACGAAAGGGGGCAGAGTCTACAGCTGAAAAGGCAGCAGTTGCAGTGCTAGCAATTTGGCCAAGCTACGATTCGGACACTGAGCATGTGGATGGCTGGGACAGAATTTCTTTCAATGGTTTAGCAACTGAGGTACGGAAATTTGCCTGCTAAAATCGGATGTTGGTTTACCGCTAGCAGATTGGCCGCAAGTACTAGGGACACCTATTTCTATTCCTACCCATTCCTCTCAGTGCAGGTTTCTGAGAGGACTGGAGGTATAGTGGGGTTGGAGATCCCAGCTGATGAGGAGCAAGGAGAGCTCGTTCTTTGATGTGGGTATTTTAAGTACTGTTGCCAACAGACTGCATGGGAGGTCATCATATGTCTGGTCAAGCATGTGGTGCCCAAGAGGCTGCTGTTTTGGCCACGCTTGATACGCTTCAGACATATGTTACAAATAGCAATGATGCGATCTGCTACACATGTGTCAGAAAAGGCCCACACCAAAGATCTTTTCAAAATATGCGGGGAGTCAGCAGCGCCCTGCACCTGCTTAGCTCTGCGGTGTAATGCAATAGGGTGGCTGCCCTTAAGCTGCCCCCTGGAGGGCATCCTGCCTCTTGGAGATATGCCTCTTCCTTCTCCTCTCTTCTATCAGGCACCTAAGTAGAGTCAGTGACCTCATCATCCCCTCCCTCCTCATCACTGGAGCAAACTTGTCAGTATGCTGCAGCTGGGGGAACATGACTGACAGTTTCTT
This sequence comes from Aquarana catesbeiana, assembly GCF_042186555.1. NCBI lineage: Eukaryota > Metazoa > Chordata > Amphibia > Anura > Ranidae > Aquarana > Aquarana catesbeiana. Next base: position 560,724,173 of record NC_133328.1, read on the forward strand.
GACCTTCTTGGGCACCTCCTCTCTCTAGGCTCACGTTACTCCCTTCCTCAACCTGGGTATCATCATCGGAGCCTTCAAATCGCTGCGCATCCTCCTACAGCATGTACCCGACACTGTGGCCGAATAGTTCAGGGGACTCCTCCGTGCATGATGGTGGGGCTAGAGAAGGAGTGACTGTTGACATGGAGCCGATGGAATAGGCCGCTTTGGCAGCTGCATTGGCAGGCAAACTACTCTGAGCCTGGGTGACAGAGGATGAGGAGGATGAGGAGGATGAGGATGGCTTTGTTATCCATTCCACCAACTCTTCTGCATGTTGTGGCTCAATAACACGGCCAGCTGCAGAAAAAAAGGACAAGCGTGCCCTACGGCCACATGCTGAGGATGCACCATATCCACGACCAGCACTGTCGACTGTAGACACAGAGCCTGCTTGCCCTCTTTTAGTGGCCTGTGAGCGTCTGCCTCCCCTTGAAGTGTAATAACAACTATGGGTGTACTGTATTGTGTACACCACCAGAAAAGTGGTAGCAACTGCACTATGGGTGCACGGTACTGAGTACACCAACATAAGTGTAATAACAACTATGGGTCTACTGTATTGTGTACACCATTAGAAAAGTAGTAGCAACTGCACTATGGGTGCAGGGTACTGTGTACACCGCCTGAAGTATATTAGAAAATGTACACCAGGAATGGCCCGCAGTCAGATATAGCTAAACTGGAGATGAAGTGGAGATATATATATATATATATTTATTTTATTTATTTATTTTTTTTTTAAATACACTGCAGCTAACTGAATAACCTGCCTGCCTGAAGTATATTAGTTAGAAAAAGTACACCAGGAACAGCCTGCAGTCAGATATAGCAAAACTGGATGCAGTGGATATATATATATATATATATATATATATATATATATATATATATATATATATATATATATATATATATATATACATATACATACACACACACACACACACACACACACACAAGACTGTCTGTATATATATATTAAATGCAATGAACTGAATAACCTGCCTGCCTGCCTAATCTTAATGACACTCTTTCTCTGTCCACGCCAACAACACACTACACAGGACCAATGTGCAGACAGCCTTATATAGTGTGGGGCATGGACTTAGTCCCCCTGAGCCATGATTGGCCAAAGGCACCCTGCCTTTGGCCAATTATGGCTCTCTTAGCTGAGGGCGCTGGGATTGGCCAAAGCATGCAGGTCATGGTGCATGCGGCCAATCATCATACAGCAATGCACTGCGCTCCTGCAGTGCATTATGGGGCTCTCGAATTTGGCGCGAACGCCCCACAATGTTCAGTTTTCGACGAAACATTGTTTTTTTTTTCAAAATTGTCAGTCTTTTTTTGTTTATAGCGCAAAAAATAAAAACCGCAGAGGTGATCAAATATCACCAAAAGAAAGCTCTATTTGTGGGAAAAATGGACATACATTTTGTTTTGGTACAACATCGCCCAACCGCGCAATTGTCAGTTAAAGCGACGCAGTGCTGTATCGCAAAAAATGGCCTGGTCATTAAGGGAAAAATCTTGCGGTCCTTAAGTGGTTAAAGGGTATTATTACAAAGCACAATTGAATGTTTTTTTTCTGAGCCAAGTGATTCTTACAGAATGTTCTGAGTCAAATAACGGACAATAACAATTCATAGACACAGTTATATTTCTGTTCATACACTGGCATGTGTATATGAGAAATAGTAGTATGAACATTTGCTAAGGAAAATTACACATCACACATATTATTACTTGCACAAATGAAGTGCTTTAAGCATTATAAATATTGTAATAGGCTGTGGGGTTTTTTGTGTTCAAGGGAACAAGTCATATACAGTCAGTGAACACCTATTTCAAATTATTATTTGCCATATTTACCTTAACCACAGCCCTGGAGGATTTGGCTGCTTAATGACTGGAGCACTTTTTACAATTTGGCACTGCGCTGCTTTAACTGGTAATTGTGTGGTCATGCAATGTTGTGCCCAAACTAAATTTGCGTCCTTTTTTTTCCCACAAATGGAGCTTTCTTTTGATGGTATTTGATTGCCTCTGAGATTTTTATTTTTTGCGATATAAGTGGAAAAAGACCAAAAATGTTGAAAAAAATATTTTACTTTTTGTTATAAAAAAAAATTTATAAACTCAATTTTAGTCATACATTTAGGCCATAATGTATTCAGCCACATGTCTTTGGTAAAAAAAAGTCAATAGGCGTATATTTATTGGTTTGCGCAAAAGTTATAGCGTCTACAAACTAGGGTACATTTTCAGGAATTTACGCAGCTTTTAGTTTATGACTTCCTATCTCATTTCTTGAGGTGCTAAATTGGCAGGGCAGTACAACCCCCCCCCCCCAAATGACCCCATTTTGGAAAGTAGACACCCCAAGGAAATTGCTGAAAGCATGCTGAGTCCATTGAATATTTAATGTTTTGTCACAAGTCAAGTGATTGAAAAAAACACAAAGTTGTCACTAAATTATATATTGCTCACACATGCCATGATTATATGTGGAATTACACCCCAAAATACATTCTACTGCTTCTCCTGAGTGTGGGGATACCTCATGTGTGAGACTTTTTGGGAGCGTAACCGCGTATAGGACCCCGAAAACCAAGCACTGCCTTCAGGATTTCTAAGGGTGTAAATTTTTGATTTCACTCCTCACTACCTATCACAGTTTTGAAGGCCATAAAATGCCAAGATAGCACAACCCCCCCCCCCCCCCCAAATGACCCCATTTTGTAAAGTAGACACCCCAAGCTATTTGCTGAGAGGCATGTTGAGTCCATGGAATATTTTATATTTTGCCACAAGTTGCAGGAAAATTACATTTTTTTTTTTTTTTTACACAAAGTTGTCACTAAATGATCTATTGCTCAAACATGCCATGGGTATATGTGAAATTACAGCCCAAAATACATTCTACTGCTTCTCCTGAGTACAGGGATACCTTGTGTGAGACTTTTTGGGAGCCTAGCTATGTACAGGACCCTGAAAACCAAGCACCGCCTTCAGGCTTTCTAAAGGTGTAAAATGGTAATTTCACTTCCTCACTACCTATCACATTTTCGGAGGCCATGAAAACACAAGATAGCACAACCCCCCCCCCCCCCCCCAAATGACCTCATTTTGGAAAGAAGACACTTCAAGCTATTTTCTGAGAGGCATGTTGAGTCCATGGAATATTTCATATTTTGCCACAAATTTCAGGAAAATTACATTTTTTTTTTTTTTTTTTTTTTACACAACGATCGGCTAGAACGCGCTGACGTACAAAATGTAAGACGAGACTAGAAAAAGGAAGTTCAATAGCCAGTGCGCCACCCTTTGGGCTCCTTCTGCTAATCACGTGCTAGTAGAAGTTTGGTGAGAGACGATTCACGCTTTTCAGCCTCGTGCTTTTCTGATTGTTACTGCTCTTCAGTTTGTGCTTGTGGGTTTGTATCTGGTTTTCAGTGCGTGTAGTCAGTTTATATCTGTTTTTCAGTGCATACTATTTCTAGTACGGATCTGATTTTCTGTGCGTTCTTTTCCACTGGTTTCTGATTTTCAGCTCGTTCTTGTCATGTTCTTTCTGATTTTCAGTGCGTTCTGTTAGTTCGTTCTGACCAGCCGACCATTTTGAAGCCATGTTTCGGGTACGTACTCGTCATAGAGTTCGTGCTATGCAGGAGCTTGATGTTGGGGTTGTTACTTTGACCTAAGCCCAGTCCATGAACAGGGGGAGGAGGAGTTCATGGATGAAGAATTGGTTGCATGACAGCATGACCAATTCTCGCACATGCCTTTGTTGCGGGAGATCCGTGAGAATAATCCTGATGATTTCAGGAATTATCTGCGGATGATGGACCCCGTTTTTAACCGTTTGTTGGCTTTGCTGTCCCTTTATATTACCAAGCAGGACACCTGCATGCAGCAAGCCATCACTCCTGAGCAGAGGCTCGTTGTCACCTTGCGGTACTTGGCGATGGGGAGAAGTCTGCAGGACATCAAGTTCTTGACTGGCATCTCCCCCCAGGCTCTGAGAATCATTATTCCAGAGACCTGTTCTGCCATCATTCATGTCCTGCAGAACGACTATATTCGGGTAAGTTTTCTCCTTTAATGTCACATTCTATGTATTTAATGTTTGCTAATGTATTGTATTTCTTTCATCATTCCATAATTACCATGATTGTAATATGCTGTGAATGTCCTGTTTGTCCTCATGCATACTGGAAGCTTTTAATGCTCCTTTTTTGTCCTTCATGCATATTTGCCTTTACTAACCTCCCCAGCATGCTATCCTGGGCCCATACACACCTAGCCCAGTCACTTAACAATGTATTTTGTCAGCTCCATTGTACTGCTTACCCTAAACACCCCCTAAAATGTGTCCAAATGTTATTGTTGTCCTTATATTCAGGCAGAGTACAAGAGGCTTTTTTAGGGGGGGCCCAAACTCATTTTTAACCCTCCCCCCAACTGCTTATGCCGCGTATACACGATCGGACATTCCAACAACAAAATCCTGGATTTATTTCCGACGGATTTTGGCTCAAACTTGTCTTGCATACACTCGGTCACACAAATGTTGTTGGAAATTCGAATGTCAAGACGCAGTGATGTACAACACGTAAGACGAGCCGAGAAAAATGAAATTCAATAGCCAGTGTGGCTCTTCTGCTTGATTCCGAGCATGCGTAGAATTTTGTGCGTCGGA